>NC_057801.1:466155480-466423335 GCF_018294505.1 Triticum aestivum
GTGAGCGGTGGGAGTGGATGAACAGGACCCGTGGCGTTGCCTCTGGATGAACAGGACCACGATCGATCGAGCCGGTTGGGGCTGGATGAACAGGACCCCGTGGAGGGCTGGATGAACAGGACAACCCCATGGAGGGCTGGATGAACAGTAGACGGTGGAGGGGTGGATGAATAGTAGCCCGTGGAGGGGTGGTTGAACAGGAACCTGTGGAGAGGGGTGGTTGAACAGTAGCCGGTGGAGTAGCGCGCGGTGGAGGCTGGATGAACAGGAGCCCGTGGATGAACAGTCGCAGGTGGAGGCTGGAGGAGGTCGACGGTGGATGAACAGTAGCCCGTGGAGGCTGGAGGAGGTCGACGGTGGAGATGAACAGTATCCCGTGGAGTCCCGTTTTGTGGTACGCCACACCCCTCCCGATGAACAGGACCCCCGTTTCGACCGTAGCGCTCCAACACAAGTCCGTTTTGTCCGTTTTGCAGTACGCCACACCCCTCCCGATCAACAGGACCCCCATTTCGACCGTAGGAGGTCCGTTTCCTCCGTTTTGCGGTACGCCACACCCCTCCCGATGAACAGGATCCCGTTTCGAACGTGGCCGGTTGAACACAAGGTCGTTTCCTCCGTTCTGCGGTATGCCAGGCCTCGTTTCCATCGCCTGTTCCGTCCAAGCCCTCCCGATGAACACGACCACGCATTCCGTTCTGACCCAGCCGGTTGACTCCCCATGAACACGACGACAACGCTGTTTCTCCGTTCCGACCCAGCCAATGTACACGAGCCCTGTCCGTACGTATATATGCACGAGTAGGCGTTCCAGACCCCGCCTGTATGTACACATACGTGGCCGTATTTTCTTTCTTGCACACTGTCCGTTGTACGTACGTGTACATGCTACGTGCGCGCCTCTACTAGACACATGCGTGCCTCTACTACGACACGTGCGTGTCTCTACATCGACTAGTATATATGTACGTACACATTTGCGACCAGAATGACAACACTACGTATGCTTCGACCAGGTGGGTCCCGACTGTCAGGCACTTCCTTGCGTACGAAGATGTAGCTGGTGGGTCCCAGCAGTCATGGGGGCGAATCATTTTTTTTGCCCGGACGCACTTCCTTGCGTGCGAAGGTGTGGCTGGTGGGTCCCAGCAGTCAGTGGGCGAATCATTTTTTTCTCCGGACGTAGTTCCTTGCGTGCGAAGATGTAGCTGGTTGGTCCCAGCAGTCAGGGGGGCGAATCGTTTTTTTTTCGGATGCACTTCCTTGCGTGCGAAGATGTAGCTGGTGGGTACCAGCAGGGAGGGGGAAACGTTTTTTCGCGAAATACTGTGGCTCGTCCGATGGGTCCCAGCTGTCAGGTGGAGGAATCATTATTTTCTGCGTAATAATGAGGCACTTCCTTGTTGCGGCCGTGGACCCAGCTGTCAGCCTCTCCACATACAGTCCACGTCCGATGGAAGTCGTTCCTTGACCACGTTGACCATGCCGCGCCAAGGGCACCACGGCGGTGGACGACGGCAAGGCCTAGGAAGGGGACGACGGGGAGCCGGGGAAGACACGGCAGTGGAAGCCCGCACGGAGAGGAGTACGAGGGTCCACTGGTTCGGCTGCGGTGTGAGGCTGCCGTCGCCATAGGGCCTGGCCAGCGGTGGGAATAGTAGGAGGCGGTGAGGCCTCCGCGGCAGCACAGCCGGCCACGGGAGGCAGGAGCATGTAGCACGACCAGCGCTGCTTTGGGCGGCTGGAGCAAGAAGACCAGAGGTTGAAGAAGCACTACGGCCGTTGGATGGACATCGTACGATCACATAATCGTTTATATTGACTCAGTTGACAAAGCCCTTGGGTTTTGTTTTTGAGCAAAGACAAAACCCTTGGTACGCGTCAACTTAGTAGGCCCACAACTCGGATTTGGAAGAGAACATATAGCCCATTTGTGATTTGTAAGAATGTACATCCCATTCTTTAATTCTAGTGAAATTTACTACAGCCCATTTACAGTTTGTTAAAAGTACAACCCAACTTCTAGCTAGGACAACGATTAATAATTTCAACCAACCGCTCAAAACAGAATTCAAAAAAATTCCCACATTTTGATGGGATCCGAAATATTTTTATCCGAAATTTCTAGTCAGGTTAAATATAATTTCAAAATAAAGTTGTATTACGTTAAAATCCAACGAAATATTGCGCGTGCAACAAGTAATGAAATTAAAATTTTCAAATTCCAAAAATAATACATTTTTAAACTAATTACGTGTTTGGTGCATAGTTACTGCCCAGTTATTATAATTACATCCCATTTATTATTTCTTAAAGTCCATTTTCTTGTTAAGCGTAATGCATACCTCCTAGGAAAGTTTGCAGCCCAGCGGGGCGGAGAATAACAAGTTGACCCGGATATTGTGTACAACTGTCGGCCCAGTTGCATTGCTGATGTTGAAAAAAGGCCTGTGTAGTACAGTACAACCTAACATGGTTACTCAGCCCACATTCAGCGACGCCGGAAAGGCCCAAACAAGGCTTCTGTACAACTTTTTGAAGTCACTGAGCTCAACTAATAACTTAGAAAAAAGTTAGATTACAGTGGAACCTAATTAAAAGTTGTCACGAGCAAATAAATAATTCAACGGGTCCCACTTGTGCGTGTGCGTGTGTGTGTGTGTGTGTGTGTGTGTGTGCGAGAGAGAGAGAGAGAGAGATAGAGAGAGAGAGACCCATCGGTCGATGCTCGTAAATACATCTTTCAGCCATATGCATTGCTGATGCTCAGTAAAAACCTATATAGTTGACACAATCATATAGAACATCATAGCACACTGAACTTGCGTACAAAAAATTCACGCAGGCGGCACAATCAGGATGGAAGCAGTGGATCGCTAAGGGAAGGGCTATGTTGAAACCAACGAAGTCGTACATCACGGTTCATCGTCTTTATCAATGACAGGGAAATATTTGAATGTTGTGCAAAGAAAATAGACAAACAACACATTAAGTTTTGCTAGCACATTAAGTTGACATACAACCCTTTCTAAAAAAAGTTCAGGTACAAAATTAGAACAGGTCACAATCAAATGTACTGGCATATCAATGCTTCACACCCATAGCTCGGATTTAACTAGTATCTGACAAGATTCAGTTGTTACCTCAAATTAGAGCACATCCAGGCAGCCAGCCCTGCCTCTTCTCCCAAAGAAGCAGTGGTCTCCGCCGCGCGATGGAGTAGGCCCTGTGCCATCCATCGTTCCGAGAAACACAGGGAAAGTCTGACGTTGACTCCTGTAATGGACGTCATCGACGGACCCTGACATCAGCGGCGGCGGCAGGACTTCGATTGATGGATTGAACACTTCTTCGACATGCACGAACACTCGATACAGGTACATCCCTAACATGGTCCGCGGCGGCCTTGGTGGCGAAGAATAGTACAACCCCGGTTCCTCCACCGGTATCTCAACACCAATCACCTTCGCTATGGTAGATGGCTTCTTCATCCATGCCATAACGTCAAAGCCCAGCTATTTGGAGGAACAAACATACTTACGAGCTCACCTCCAAGATCGTTGATAAGCTCGTTCATGGACTTGCTGTTCCAAGCACGTCGAGGCACGCCGTGGAAAGTAAGCTTTGTTAAAAACTCAAGCTCAGAGGGCACCGAGCCCCATCCTGGGTGCCACCGATCAAAGCCCACCAGTGCGCCATCGCAGAACAAACGCCGGGAAGATTCGAACACACGATTGCAGTCGAAAGTTGTCCGGAACCTGACGAAGAAATCAGCCGGTGGCGGACAGACTCCGACGAGCAACTCACTTATTTGGATGCCGTGCGTAATGCCAAGAGCTTTGACAAGGTCGTCCGGCGAGACGGGAGGCCGGTCGCCGTTGATGGTTACCATCAGCACTTTGTCGGCAAACTGGTCGTCAAGCGCCGCCATGCCACTATTGAGCGACAGCACGCCGCGACCGAAGGCAGGACGGACCTCAGGATCTCCGGCTCGGAGATCCGTGTTGACCGGCGACATGATAGTGCGTTTGAGTACATGGAGTACATGAGGGGGATTTGGGGGAACTGGAGTAGGAATCGAGATTCCAGAGGTGGGGGAGAGGCAGGAGACTGGGGATGAAAAGGTAGTATGAATTTCGAGCACGCGCCAATATGCTCTCGGCACGCAAGCGCACGAAAACACCGGCGGCGCCCACATGTCGGCCTAAGAGTCCTTATTCTTTCTTTTTTGGAGATCCCGACCTTTTTTTCAGGATCTTTTGAGAGACCGGCCTGAGAGTCATAATTGACCTGTTTGGCATTGCGTTACTACTCGGCCCATATTCAGCGACACCTCACTGGCCCAAACAAGTGTACAACATCGAAAAGACACTAGGCTCAAATTATATAACTTGAAAAAAGGAGATATACTCTGAACACTGGAGAATGGTGATGCCCTCATTTAGCCCACCATTAGTTCGAGACAATAAACAGTTCGAAACAACGATATATACAACATTCAAACACTGACTAGTGACTACTACTGACATAAACAACAAGACATGATAGTTCATAAGAAGTCTTGCTACACCACCAAAACGCACCGATCTGGAGCGCTCAGACTCTCGTGATCCAGACGAGAATGACATTCTAAGCAGAAGAAACTATTACATAGTAAGAGTTACATAGACGAGGATGACCAAATGACAAGGAATATGCATAACAAAAGAAAGAACTACCCATCCAGAACCAGTAGCAAAGACAACAAAGTCGTTTGAAGAGATGATCCAACACCACCATGATTTGCAGCCCCGTTTTAGCGACCAGTGGTTCGGAGACACCAGTACTCCACCCTTTCGATGCAACAACCCAATTACCTATCGACCTGAAGGCTTGAACCACATCACTGCCTGTCGTAATTGAGACATCCAAGGATCAAAGTTAATCCGGATGCCTTTGTCATTCTCACCTTCTTTTGGCTGCAGGCTGTATCATCGACAATCAGGTGAGTTTGCTCCTGAACTCCTAGGGCTCGCCGTGTAGACACAATTTTCCGTAGCAAATAGAGCCTCTCTGCCATCAAGGTCCTTGCCAACGGTGATCTCCTGGTTAATAGGATAATTGAGTCCGAGAAATAGAGAGTGTGAACCAAGGCTGTTTACCCGCCTCCAACTAAAAATCCTGATGGCCCCAACAAGCTGTTATCCTTCTCATAGACGTAACAACCACTGTACGGATACTCACGTATTTCACGGTGCTTGTATATAGTGGGGTTTTTGCAATATAAATTTTCCGGCTCATGTGTCCAAATGATCATCAGTCTTTTGCCGTCGTCTGATCGAGCGAGGAACCAGTTGTGCTTCCCTATTTTTGGCAAAGGTGGTGTGATTACAAAGGCCAGTAACTGTAGGGACACTGCATCATATCAAAAAGGATAGGCATTGTTAATGTAAGATCAGCATTGTTCAGAGTATGAGTAGGATAATGCAAGAAACAACATTGATATGTCCCTGTTGGAACTGGGAGGAAAATACAGGGAAATGTATACTGGGTTCGAAAATATAGAAGTGCCATGCATGGTTATACTCATGTTATCTCGCAATCGATTCTTCATAGGAAACTACCATGTACCATGTCATGCATGCTATGTAATCATGTTCTGTCCTCACAAACAAATTCTTCAAGGTAACTAACAGACCATGCATTGTTATATAATCGTCTTCTATGGGCAAAACATTTGTGAGGATATTATTCTAGCCATTGATTGCCGAAGGGCGAATATAGGTATGTACACTTGGTAAGCACTGCAGGATTTCACTACTTCCAAATATAGAGTTCTCCATATGCACATTTACTTCCCTAATGTATGGTTAGATGAAACCAACAGTGTGGTGCATGTTTCTACATCATGAAAATGAGGAAAACTAACATGGCCAATTATACACACTCATTTTTAGTAGTAGCATATAGATTACTATAAAATAAGGATAATATCCATATATTCCTAACCGTTTGATTATTCAGGGTACAAATTGGCTGTAATGACATGGTCACAATCACATGAATTAACTCATTCCAAATATAGCTGATTTACGACGTCTCTAATACATTGCCATAGTTCTACTCAAATTCTGCTCAAACAGGGATATGTCAATCATCACAAAAAGTTCAAACAGTGTCATGGCATCATCATTAACACGAGATGGAAACAACTTACACGCGCCGTCCCAACAATACGTGGTGCCATCTGCTTTGTCGATCGCATAGATGATGCCATCGTGTTCAATAGCATCACAAAAGTGTGTATCAGCTTTGACAATGATCCACTGCGAGCTGGGTTCTCTCCAGCTAAAGAAGGCACCGGCGCAAAGATAGGCGAGTCCGCGGTCGAACAAGGCAATTAGCTTGAAGTCTGCGTAATTCGCATGTCGTGTGGGCACTTGGCAGATTACAATCTTCTGCAAAACAAGGTCCGTCCAACTGACGTGGTAATCTAGATGACTTGGACCGCGATGGTAATACTCTATATAATCCAACGGAGGAAGGATAATCTCATGGGAGGTCTGGAAGTTCACGAGCACCAACTTTTTACCGTCTTCTCTGAAGGCAGACATCCAGTGGGAGATCATGCCGACCCAGTACATACCTGCCAAGAAGTTTCGGGCGATGGTGATCGGATCGATGTCGAGGGAAATGATGTACGGCGACCCACTACATACCTGCAAAGAAGTTTCGGCTAATGGAGATCGGATTGAAGTCGAGGGGCATCATGTACGCCTCCATATCAAGGTGAGCCAATCTCGCAAGACCAGATAGCAGCAAGCAGGGTGTCTTGAAAAGCTTAGGCATCGCTTCCATGATGGCCGTGTGCATGTCCCTCGAGCATGCAGCCAGCCGCAAGGCGCTCAACATACCCATACACGAACAACACAGGTCGAGGATGTCACTGGGGAGATTGCTCCCATCGCGGATCATATGGATGCTGCGCGGTTCGCGTTCGGCCATGGTGGAGTTTGAAAGGTGGGGGTTTTGGGGGGCTTGATTTACGGGGGAGAAGGTTGTCGGTGCTGGAGCGGCTAGCGAGGGAATAGTGGTACTGGGGGAGGCGAGTGAGGCGACGGTACACGGGGCACAGTGAGATGGAGATGGAGACGGAGAAGGAGATTAAGAAGGAGATGGAGATGGAATGGGAGCGGAGAGGGAGACGAGGCGAGGCGCCAATGTGCTGTACAGCGGCGGTGACAGACTGCACAGTGCACAGGGTGAGGCTGACTTTGGTAACCCGAACACGCCGCCTGGACTAGTGTCAGGCGCAGGGTGTTGTCACTTCACTGTGAGGACCGAATGAATAGTATTTTGACCATCTAGTGTACCACAGTTGTACTACAACTACTAGTAGGAACATGAGTACTCCAGTATTGTATAGCGGAAATAGGTCTCCCGTGCTAGCATGCCTGTTCACTTCATCGTTCAGGTATCATCCATATTGCGAGCAGAACCAAATTCTCGTGCATGCCCAATCAACGCCCTGCCGTGATGCATGCAGTGGTCGTTCTAGTGCATCAAGGACGGCATGCAGATCGTTCCACACTTGAGAAGAGGAATAAATGGAAAGGTAGAACGCAGCAGCAGAGGAAGAGAACGCTGGCTAACGAGTCTGGGAGGGGATCGAGCAGGAAGTTAATGCTCCACGCCTAAAGGTTTTGGGGAAACCTGATTTTCATAAGGTGACTTATACTCACCTAAACGGAGGGAGTATTCCTTAACCAGAGAATGTTGTGTCTCCCACTCACGCGCTCAAAAAAAAGAAGCTACAACACATTTTTATCTGTTTGCATAGGTCCCACCTATCAGGAAGGATGGGCACGTACACGAACATGTACGACTCATCAGTCTACCCGCATAGCCTTTTCGTTTAGTCTACCTAGCCGTCTAATCAACTGCCTGCATGCCACTTCTCCCATTTACCTCTCCATCGGGAACCGAGTCTCCTCGGCTTCTTCACCTCCCCTTCGTCTTCATTTGCATCCAAACCCCACTGCGTTCACATTGTTTTAACCTCTTTAACTAATCATCTACAACTTTAGATAGACTAGCCATCTAATCCTAATTCTCCAAACTATAGCCCTCCGTTCCAGCGGTTTCAAATGGCGAAAGAGATCGAGATGCAGGTTTTTAGCGTCCAACATGTCCTCATCGAAGGATCGATGCGCATAGTTGCCACCGTCACCGTCCACCCAAGGGTTGTTCAGCAGTGGATCAACAATGTATCCAACTCCCTCGAAAAGGTAGAGACGAGGGTCATCGGTCTCGACTCAGAGTACACGGATCGTGCCCCTGGGAAGATGATGTTTTGGTGTACCACATCATACACTCGCCCTCCATACCAGGTGAGCTTCACGATTTCTTGTCTCAGGAGGACGTATACTTCTATGGGGCATACATCGAAGGGGACAAACAGAAGCTGGAGCCGTACAACCTTGATTTGAAAAGCATCGCTGACCTACAACCTAGAATCAAAATTCATGTAGAAGATTGTGATAAACAGACACCATCCCTATTCGACGTAGCAAATTTTGTGCTCGGTACAAATCTTTAGAAGGGTGACGAGACATTGGCATTAAGGTCGTATGGATGGGAGAATTATCCCTTGACGTACGAGCGGATAAAATATGCTGCCCTCGACGCCCGTGTGAGTTTCGAGATAGCTGCAAGGTCCAAAGATCTTGTTGCGAAGCCGTCTCCCACGGAGAATGAGAACAAGAAGAAGAAGAAGAAGAAGAAGAAGAAGAAGAAGAAGAAGAAGAAGAAGAAGAAGAAGAAGAAGAAGAAGAAGAAGAAGAAGAAGAAGAAGAAGAAGAAGAAGAAGAAAAGGCTGCACCAGCAGGAGGGCATTATGGATGGATGAACTATTTCCTCTCTTGTAAAAAAAATATTCCCTCTCGGTGTATATTGATATAGATGGACTATTTCAATGGTGTGCATTTCTTTGGAACATCGGTCCGCTTGACTATAAGGAACTATTTATCCGCATATATAGCTTTCTCTACTACTCCTTACAGTGATCGGTATGCAGTGCATGTGTCCCTAGACATGACATCTTGTCCATGGAAGTTCAACTACGGCGACCATCACGTTTCATCTCGCGATTCCCACTATGCCTGTCCAACCCACGGCACCACGCCCCCCGACCTGCGCCTCACCCCTCTCGGTCGCACCGCCCCTCTGCCTTTGTGTGCTTGACATGTGGGCCACCTAAAATGCGGCGAGCATCAAGTTTCTACCACAGCCACACGCGATTCCCATGACACCACTCGAACCCATGACACCACACGTCCCCCGACCTGCGGCTCACCCCTCTTGGCCCCACTGCCCCTCTGCCTTCGGGAGCATTACATGTGGACCAGTCACCTATCGGGTCCACATGTTATTGACTCAAAGGCGCTGAAGCTCGGTCCCGATAGCCCTGAGAGGGAAATGTAACTCCTGCGCTAGGGCTTGTGGTGCTCCCGCAACACGAACTTGTGCCAAACTCAAGATTTGTTTCTTTACTATACATGCACGCAACGATTTAATGGACATTGTGATCTCAACATGTGATGGGAAGCTCTAAATTTGAATTTGAAACTTATAAAACGAAAAGATTCAAAACAAATAAACTAGGAGAGAGGGAGTATATCATAGGATGTGTCCCATACAAAATAAGTCCCCTGGTTTGTCACGGCGAAGATGCGATTAGAAAGGAGCACAACGTATTCCTACTCGTACGGCAACAAATCGGTCGCAGACAACATGGTCCACCTTTGACCGCCATGTGCAAGGTTCGTTCTATCTTATTCAATCTCACTGTGGTTCCATCGTACCAATTCATGCGGTGGCCCAGTGCATGGCTGATCCCAATGTTGGACAAAGGTTCTACGGGAACGGTGTCACCATTGTAAATGTTTTGCAAATTGATGTTGGTACCCTCCCGTACATATGCAAGCCAATCTCCACTCGCACCGAACCTAACCTGTGAAACAGTGCGCAGGGGGAGAACTTGGAAATGGACACGGAAGTAGTCTTTAGAATGCATTTACTACGTGATCAAACTCATCTTACCTGCTCATCGGAGGAAACCCGAGTGCCCCTCAACGTCGGCATCTCAAGGGGCGTCAACTTGCAACTACGGCCACGCCGCGCTGGAGAGACCCCCAAGGAAACACCCTCATGTGTTCCACGGAACATCAATATGCATTTGTATGAGTAGTTTATCTTGTGAGAGAAAAGGATGAATGAGGGAAGGCCTCTAGAGATAGAGATGGACACTAATACTACTAATGTGCTGGCCCGTGCATTGCAATGGATCCAAAGTAGTAGAATAATAGTTGTTCACGTGCTTGAAATATAAACACTCTAGTTTTGATATACATGTGTCAGCAGACATGACAGCTTGTCCATGGAAGTTGAACCACGACGACCATCACGTTTCTTGTTTCTACCACTGCCACACCCACACACGATTCCCACAATGCCGCTCCAACCCACGGCACGATGTCCCCCGACGTGGACATGGATCCTCTGACGTGGCTATCACTGCCTTGCCTTGCCTTTCCTTAGCTGACAGGTGGGCCAGCCGCATTTAAGGTCCGCATGTCATTGACTCATAGGCCGGGCACTAAGCCACTGAAGTTCGGTCCCGTGGGCCCCAAGAGGGAAATGTAACTCCTGCGGCAGGCCTTGTGGTGCTCCCGCGGTACGAGCTCGTGCCAAAACTGGAATTTGTTTCTTACTACTACCAACTAGTACTAGTAAGGTACACGTGCATTGCACGCATGAGATTCTGGTGGTTTGTGCATTATGCTTCTACATGTGGAGTTTTCTGGATTCTAACATGTGGCAAAATTGAAGGAAATATGCCCTAGAGGCAATAATAAAGTTATTATTTATTTCCTTATTTCATGATAAATGTTTATTATTCATGCTAGAATTGTATTAACCGGAAACATAATACATGTGTGAATACATAGACAAACAGAGTGTCACTAGTATGCCTCTACTTGACTAGCTTGTTGATCAAAGATGGTTATGTTTCCTAACCATAGACATGTGTTTTCATTTGATTAACGAGATCACATCATTAGGAGAATGATGTGATTGACATGACCCATTCCGTTAGCTTAGCACATGATCGTTTTGTATATTGCTATTGCTTTCTTCATGACTTATACATGTTCCTATGACTACGAGATTATGCAACTCCCGTTTACCGGAGGAACACTTTGTGTGCTACCAAACGTCACAACGTAACTGGGTGATTATAAAGGAGCTCTACAGGTGTCTCCAAAGGTACATTTTGGGTTGGCGTATTTCGAGATTAGGATTTGTCACTCCGATTGTCGGAGAGGTATCTCTGGGCCCTCTCGGTAATGCACATCACTTAAGCCTTGCAAGCATTGCAACTAATGAGTTAGTTGTGAGATGATGTATTACGAAACGAGTAAAGAGACTTGCCAGTAACGCGATTGAACTAGGTATTGAGATACCGACGATCGAATCTCGGGCAAGTAACATACCGATGACAAAGGGAACAATGTATGTTGTTATGCGGTCTGACCGATAAAGATCTTTGTAGAATATGTGGGAGCCAATATGAGCATCCAGGTTCCGCTATTGGTTATTGACCGGAGACGTGTCTCGGTCATGTCTACATAGTTCTCAAACCCGTCGGGTCCGCACGCTTAAGGTTTCGATGACCGTTATATTATGAGTTTATGAGTTTTGATGTACCGAAGGAGTTCAGAGTCCCGGATGTGATCGGGGACATGACGAAGAGTCTCGAAATGGTCGAGACGTAAAGATCGATATATTGGACGACTATATTCAGACTTCGAAAAGGTTCCGAGTGATTCGGGTACTTTTCGGAGTACCGGAGAGTTATGGGAATTCACCGGGGAGTATATGGGCCTTATTGGGCAATACGGGAATAGAGGAGAGAGGCTGAAAGGAAGGAGGCGTGCAGCCCCCCTCTGGTCCGAATTGGACAAGGGGTGCAGCCCCCTTTACCTTCCTCCTCTCCCCCTCTTTCCTTCTCTCCTACTCCAACAAGGATGGGGGGGGGAGTCCTACTCCTGGTGGGAGGAGGACTCCTCCTGGAGCGCCCCTCCTGGCCGGCCGACCCCCTCCCCCTGGATCCTTTATATATGGGGGCAGGGGGGCACCTCTAGGTATAACAACAATTGATCCCTTGGATCTCTTAGCCGTGTGCGGTGCCCCCTCCACCATAGTCCACCTCGATAATATCGTAGCGGTCTTTAGGCGAAGCCTTGCGGTGGTAGAACATCAAGATGATCACCACACCGTCGTGCTGACTTAACTCTCCCTCGACACTCGGCTGGATCGGAGTTCGAGGGACATCATCAAGATGAACGTGTGCTAAAACTCGGAGGTGCCGTAGTTTCGGTGCTTGATCGGTCGGGCCGTGAAGACGTACGACTACATCAACCGTGTTGTGCTAACGCTTCTGCTTTCGGTCTACGAGGGTACGTGGACACACTCTCTCCTCTCGTTGCTATGCATCACCATGATCTTGCGTGTGCGTAGGAATTTTTTTGAAATTACTACGTTCCCCAACAGTGGCATCCGAGCTAGGTTTTATGCGTTGATGTTATATGCACGAGTAGAACACAAGTGAGTTGTGGGCGATACAAGTCATACTGCTTACCAGCATGTCATACTTTAGTTCGGCGGTATTGTTGGATGAAGCGGCCCGGACCGACATTACGCGTACGCTTACGCGAGACTGGTTCTACCGACGTGCTTTGCACACAGGTGGCTGGCGGGTGTCAGTTTCTCCAACTTTAGTTGAACCGAGTGTGGCTACGCCCGGTCCTTGAGAAGGTTAAAACATCACTAACTTGACGAACTATCGTTGTGGTTTTGATGCGTAGGTAAGAACGGTTCTTGCTCAGCCCGTAGCAGCCACGTAAAACTTGCAACAACACTGTAGAGGACGTCTAACTTGTTTTTGCAGGGCATGTTGTAATGTGATATGGTCAAGACATGATGAGATATAAGTTGTTGTATGAGATGATCATGTTTTGTTGAAGTTATCGGCAACTGGCAGAAACTCTATGGTTGTCTCTTTGTTGCATAAGATGCAAGTGCCAAATAATTGCTTTACTTTATCGCTATGCAATAGCAGTAGTTGCAAGAGCAATAGTTGGCGAGACGACCATGTGACGACACATTGATATAGATCAAGATGATGAAAATCATGGTGTCGTGCCGGTGACGATAGAGATCATGACAGTACTTTGGAGATGGAGATCAAAGGCGCAAGATGATCATGGCCATATCATGTCACATATTTTGATTGCATATGATGTTTATCTTTTATACATCTTATTTTGCTTAGTTCGGCGGTAGCATTTTAAGATGATCTCTCACTAATTATCAAGAAGTGTTCTCCCTGAGTATGCACCGTTGCGAAAGTTCTTCGTGCTGAGACAACACGTGATGATCGGGTGTGATAGGCTCTACGTTCAAATACAACGGGTGCAAAACAGTTGCACACGCGGAGTACTCGGGTTAAACTTGATGAGCATAGCATATACAGATATGGCCTCGGAACACGGAAACCGAAAGGTTGAACGTGAATCATATAGTAGATATGATCAACATAGTAATGTTCACCATTGAAAACTACTCCATCTCATGTGATGATCGGACATGGTTTAGTTGATTTGGATCACGTGATCACTTAGATGACTAGATAGATGTCTATCTAAGTGGGAGTTCTTAAAGTAATATGATTAATTGAACTTTAATTTATCATGAACTTAGTCCTAGTAGTATTTTGCAAATTATGTCATAGATCAATAGCTCGCGTTGTTGCTTCCCTATGTTTTTGCTTCCCTATGTTTTTATATGTGTTCCTAGAGAAAACTATGTTGAAAGATGATAGTAGCAATGATGCGGACTTGGTCCATGATCTGAGGTTCATCCTCATTGCTGCACAGAAGAATTATGTCCTTGGTGCACCGCTAGGTGACGGACCTATTGCAGGAGCAGATGCAAACATTATGAACGTTTGGCTAGCTCAATAAGATGAATACTTGATAGTTTTTGTGCACCATACTTTATGGCTTAAAACCGGGACTACAAAAACGTTTTTGAAACATCACGGAACATATGAGATGTTCCATTAGATGAAATTGATATTTCAGACTCATGCCCGTGTCAAGAGGTATGAGACCTCTGACAAATACTTCACCTAAAAGCTGGAGGAGAATTGCTCAACTAGTGAGCAAGTACTTAGATTGTCTAAGTACTACAATCGCTTGAATCAAGTGGGAATTAATCTTCCAGATAAGATAATGTTTGGCAAAGTTCTCTAGTCACCATCACCAAGTTACCGGAACTTCATGATGAACTATAATGCAAGGGATGACGAAAATGATTCTCGAGCTCTTCGTGATGCTGAAATCGACGAAGGTAGAAATCAAGAAAAGAGCATCAAGTGTTGATGATTGACAAGACCATTAGTTTCAAGAAAAGGGCAAAGGGAAAGAAAGGGAACTTCAAGAAGAATTGCAAGCAAGTTGTCACTCCCGCGAAGAAGCCCAAAGCTGGACCAAAGCCTGAAACTAAGTGATTATACTGCAAAGGAAATGGTCACTAGAAGCGGAAATGCCCTGAATATTTGGTGGATAAGAAGGATGGCAAAGTGAACAAGGGTATATTTGATATACAGGTTATTGATGTGTACCTTACTAGTGTTTATAGTAGCCCCTGAGTATTTGATACTTGTTCGGTTGCTAAGATTAGTAACTCGAAAGGGGGGTTACAGAATAAACAGAAACTAGTTGAGGGTGAAGTGATGATGTGTGTTGGAAGTGGTTCCAAGATTGATATGATCAGCATCGTACACTCCCTATACTTTCAAGATTAGTGTAGAACCTAAATAAATGTTATTTGGTGTTTGCGTTGAGCATGAATATGATTTGATCATGTTTATTGCAGTACGATTATTCATTTAAAGTCAGAGAATTATTGTTGTTCTGTTTACATGAATAAAACCTTCGATGGTCATGCACCCAATGAAAATAGTTTGTTGGATCTCGATCATAGTGATACACATATTCATAATATTGGTGCCAAAAGATGCAAAGTTAATAATGATAGTGCAACTTATTTGTGGCACTGCCGTTTGGGTCATATCGGTTTAAAGCGCATGAAGAAAATCCATAAAAGATGGATTTTTGGAATCACTTGGTTATGAATCATTTGATGCTTGCGAAACCGTGCCTTATGGGCAAGATGACTAAAACTCCGTTCTCTGGAACAATGGAACGAGCTACTGACTTGTTGGAAATAATACATATCGATGTATGCGGTCCAAAGAGTGTTGATGCTCGTGGCGGGTACCGTTATTTTCTGACCTTCACAAGATGATTTGAGCAGATATGAGTATATCTACTTAATGAAACACAAGTCTGAAACATTTGAAAAGTTCAAAGAAGTTCAGAGTGAAGTGGAGAATCATCGTAACAAGAAAATAAAGTTTCTACGACTTGGTCATGGAGTAGAATATTTGAGTTACGAGTTTGTCCTTCATATAAAACAATGTGGAATAGTTTCACAGTTCACACTACCTGGAACACTGTAGCGTTATGGTGTGTCCGAATGTCATAACCACACTTTATTGGATATTGTGAGATCTATGATGTCTCTTATCGGTTTACCACTATCGTTTTGGGGTTATGCATTAGAGACAGTTGCATTCACTTTAAATAGGGCACCATCAAAATCCGTTGAGATGACGCCTTTTGAACTGTGGTTTGGCAAGAAACCAAAGTTGTCGTTTCTTAAAGTTTGGAGCTGCGATGCTTATGTGAAAAAGCTTCAACCTGATAAGCTCGAACCCAAATCGGAGAAGTGCGTCTTCATAGAATACCCAAAGGAAATTGTTAGGTACACCTTCTATCACAAATCCGAACGCAAGATATTCGTTGCTAGGAATGGATCCTTTCTAGAGAAGGAGTTTCTCTTGAAAGATGTGACTGGGAGGAAAGTAGAACTTGATGAGGTAATTGTACCTTCTCCCAAATTGGAAAGTAGTTCATCACAGAAATAAGTTCCAATGATTGCTACAGCAATTAGTGAGGAAGGTAATGATGATGATCATGAAACTTCAAATCAAGTTACTACAGAACCTCGTGGGTCTTCCAGAGTACGGTCCGCACCAGTGTGGTACGGTAATCCTATTCTGGAAGTCATGTTACTAGACCATGATAAACCGACGAACTATGAGGAAGCGATGATGAGCCCAGATTCCGCAAAATGGTTTCAGGCCATGAAATCTGAGATAGGATCCATGTATGAGAACAAAGTATGGACTTTTATTGACTTGCTCGATGATCAGCAAGCCATGTTAAATAAATGGATCTTCAAGAGGAAGACGAACACTGATAGTAGTGTTACTATCTACTAAGCTCGACTTGTTGCGAAAGGTTTTCGACAAGTTCAAGGTGTTGAATACGATAAGATTTTCTCACTCGTATCGATGCTTAAGTCTGTCTAAATCATGTTAGCAATTGCCACATTTTATCAAATCTGGCAAATGGATGTCAAAACTGCATCCCTTAATGGATTTTTTAAAGAAGAGTTGTATATGATGCAAGCAGAAGTTTTTGACAATCCTAAAGGTGCTAACAAAATGTGCAAGCTCTAGCGATCCATCAATGGACCAGTGCAAGCATCTCGGAGTTGGAATATACGCTTTGATGAGTTGATCAAAGCATATGGTTTTATACAGACTTTCGGAGAAGCCCGTATTTGCAAGAAAGTGAGTGGGAGCTCTGTAGCATTTGTAAAACTATATGTAGATGACATATTGTTGATTGGAAATGATATAGAAATTCTGTATAGCATAAAAGGATACTTGAATAAGAGTTTTTCAATGGAAGACCTTGGTGAAGCTGCTTACACATTGAGCATTAAGATCTATATAGATAGATCAACACGCTTGATAAGATTTTCAATGAGTACATACCTTGACAAGATTTTGAAGTAGTTCAAAATAGAACAGTCAAAGAAAGAAGTTCTTGCCTATGTTACAAGGTGTGAAATTGAGTAAGACTCAAAACCCGACCACGGCAGAAAATAGAAAGAGAATGAAAAGTCATTCCCTGTGCCTCAGTCATAGGTTCTATAAAGTATGCTATGCTGTGTACCAGACCTATTGTATAGCTTGCTCTGAGTTTGGCAAAGGAATACAATTTTGATCTAATAGTAGATCACTGGACAGCGGTCAAGAATATCCTTAGTGAGGACTAAGGAGATGTTTCTCGATTATGGAGGTGATAAAAGATTTCGTCATAAAAGTTACATCGGTGCAAACTTCTACACTGATCCAGATGACTCTAAGTCTCAGTCTGGATACATATTGAAAGTGGGAGCAATTAGCTAGAGTAGCTCCATGCAAGAGCATTGAAGACATAGAATATTTGCAAAATATATACGGCTCTGTATGTGTGTCGGGTGGTTGGTGCGACATATGCCAACAGATGGCTTATCATTGTGGGAGCCAGTAAGACATTGCCGGTACCTGGAAACGGGATAAGGCGAAGACATGCACGCCAGTGAATCTTACCCAGCTTCGGGGCTCTCCGTGGAGATAACACCCCTACTGCTGATCTGCGGGGTCTCCGCATGATCACTAGATGGATAAGTTTCTACAAGATGCCCCTAGAGCTGTTCGGCGAGAGGAAGAAGAAGGGCACAGCTAGCTCCTCTCTTCCCTCTTCGTGGTGGCTAAAACTTTCAGAGTCCAACCCTTTGCATGGGCGTCCCGGGGGGTTTATATAGGCCTACCCCCTGGGGGTACATTGGTAATCTGGCCTGGGCATGGACCCATGCCGTCAGTGTCTACGTCCGCCGACTTCTGGGCCCGCCAACTGGTGGGTCCCGCCGACTACCGGCCCCACCGCTTTGGGGGGTCTTGTCGGGGGCTGGTTACTGTCGCCTCGCCTCTGATGACAAGGTCTTGGTCAAGGTAAGCATGGCTACAGTGTCGCCGCCTTGCGGGCACTCGCTGTAGCCTTACCTCATCTTGTCTGCTTGATGGTGCGCGCGCCCCGAGGAGGAGGGGCAAGCTGGCTGTAGGAAGCCGGCCTAGCCTTAGGCCGGCTAGGGGAGGCCAGGCCGCCTTCGGACGTCTCTCTGACCGAAGGGGCCCGCAGCCTCTGGGCCGTACCAGCGACCCGTCGTGGATGGCGTCATGGTTCGCATGGCAACAGTGCCTCGCAGTACAGGACATGTCCACCCTGTACGGCGTACTGTGGCCATGCTTGTTCCGAGATTCGGGGATAGCAGCTTCCACTGTAGCCATGCCCCGTCTCGTCACTGTTATGGGGGGTTGACTATAGGGTACGGCCCATGGCCGCCTGCCATGGGCCGGCTTTCTTGGAGCCGGTCCTTCATGGGCCGGCTTTCTTGAAGCCGGTCCTTCATGGGCCGGCTATCTTGGAGTTGGCCTTGCTGTGGCATACTCCGAAGATCGTTTATGGTAGGGCCGCCTTCCGCTAGTCGGCCCAGGCGATAGCCGGCCGGAAGAAGGCGGCACCGTGTCTTAGGCGCCTCAAGGCTCCGTCGGCCCATTGTTTTTTCTGAGGGCCAAAGGGAGCCGGTTAGGCTACCCATGGTCATTTACTCCGACAGTAGTCCCCGAAGCTGGTTGGGCTTCGCGGCTGAAGGGGGAACGAGAAGCTCGGCCAGCTTCCTATCCCGAAGAGTCGGCGGCTAGGAGCCGGCCTCCCTTGCGTGTGCCTTCTCGGTGAAGCCTTCCCAAACTCCTAAGGCGGGAAAACAGCTGGCGCACCATCCAAGCGGCGGGCTGGCCGCCCGCCACCCGCACGTCGTGTGGCTCCCTTCGGCTGGAAGGGCCTGCCAGTCCACGTGCGCGATGGGACGCCGCTGCAGGCCAGGGCCCACCACTTCCGTGCCTCGGCCCGCGCGTGGATTTTTTGTGGCCCGAAACCGTCTGCATGTCTTCCAGCGGTGGTTCCCGCTCGCCATCAAGGCGTGATAATCGTGGGACGTGGGGGAGTGGGCGCAGTTAATCCCCCCCCCCCCGCGCGCCTCGCCTCCTCGGCTTCGCCGCGCGGGGCTATAAGTAGGGGCGGGGAGGGGGAGCAGTAGTTGTTCGCATGCTCACCCTCGCCCTGCCTCCTCCCTTTTCTTCCTCGCCTCGGTAGCCCTTCGCCGCGCTCTTGCTCCGCCATTCTTTTCTTCTTCCCAGCGTGCCGCAGGCCTGCTGCCTCCGCGCCGAGCGCTCTCCGCCGCCCCGCTTGCCGTCATGGTCCGACGTCAAGCTCTTGGGACAACTCCACCGTCCGCGACGACCACATTGATTTCCTCCGCAAGATGCGGCGGCTGCCCGGCGAGCATCTTGTGCGAGTCCGCCTTGCGCTAGCGAGGGAGGTTTCGCCGGCGCCGGAGGAAGGCGAGCGAGTAATCTTCTACTCGCACTGCCTTCGCGGCGTCGGCCTCCCTGCGAGCGGCTTCTTCCGCTCATTTCTCGAATTCTACCAGCTTCAGCCGCACCACCTCACCCCCAACACGATGGTGCTGCTGTTGGCCTTCGTCTCGTTGTGCGAGGGCTTCCTCGGCGTCCTCCCCACCATCAAGCTCTGGGGGGGAGCTCTTCCAATCCAAGCTCGGCACGGTCGTCGCGGGCGTGCCGGCTCCGTGCGGCGCCTTCATCGCCATAAGGAGGTCCACCACCGACAACCCCTTCCCGCCTATCGCGCTGATCCAGTCGGTGAAGCTCTGGCAATGTTCTTACTTTTATGTGAAGAACGTTGCCCCGAACGTCGATTATGTCAATCTGCCGGCCTACGTGGCCGGCCCGCCGGCTGTGAGGCCGGCTTCATGGTCCTACCAGGCCAGGTCGCTGACGCCGGCTGGAGCCGGTGCCATCGCCCGGCTTCGGGTAGTGGTCCAGTCGGAGCGCCTGACCGTGCCCGACTTGATCGCCGCCTTCATCGAGCGCCGGGTTCTCCCGCTTTAGGGCCGCCCTCATCTGATCTGTCAGATGAGCGGCCGCTTTGACCCAAGCCGGCTCAGCACCAGGGAGATGCCTCACGACGAGGTGTCATACATGGTGAACTACATCGCCAATGCAAGCTCACCATTACAATCTGGTGGTCTCGTTACAATCTGGTGGTCTCTGGTGGTCTCGTTACAATCTGGAATAGCTCCATCTTTCATGCAGATATTGTTTCTTCTTATGATTTTGCTCAAGTCATTAATTTCAAATCAATGCAATCCGCCCACCGTTGGACTCTCGTGAATGTCTATGGACCTTGTCAAGGGGACCGGAGACTTGCATTTATTCAATGGCTTCATCAACTAAACATCCCTGATAACAAAGATTGGCTGTTAGTTGGAGACTTTAATTTCATCAGAAGCCCAGACAACCGCAATAAACCAGGTGGTAATCTTAATGACAAGATAACCTTTAATGATCTCATCAGCTCACAGGCCCTCATTGAACTACCTATTAAAGGCGGATCCTTCACCTGGAGCAACATGCAAACCGACCCCCTCTTAGAGCAGCTTGATTGGTTCTTTACTAGTGCCAATTGGACCAATTCCTTTCCCAAGACCATGGTTAAACCTCTAGGGAGACCAGTTTCGGATCACATACCTTGTGTTATCAATATTGAGACGTCCATCCCACGATCAAAGGTGTTCCATTTTGAATCTTACTGGGTTTAGCATCATGGGTTTCATGAGATTGTTCAGCAAGTTTGGGACAGGCCAATTCGGTCTGATAATATGGCCACAGTCCTTTGCAGAAAACTAAAGGCTCTAAGGCATGCTCTTAAGACTTGGAGCAAAGGGATTTCTAGACTTTCGATTGTCATAGAAAATTCCAATAAGGCTCTTTTTGAACTGGATGAGCTGGAAAACAAATGCACACTATCTTTACCAGAAGCAAACTTTCGGAGGATTCTCAAGTCACATATTCTTCGCTTCCTTTCCTACCAACAGCAATACTGGAAAAAATGTTGCACTATACGTTGGGTTAAATTTGGAGATGAGAATTCAAAATTCTTTCAAGCAATGGCTTCGGAACGGATGAGAATTAACAACATTGCCTCCCTGACCAATGATATGGGATTCATAGTGGAGGATCATGCTGGAAAAGAGGCTCTCATATTTGATACGTTCAAGCAAAGATTGGGTTCGGCGTCACGTCATGATATGAAATTCGACCTGGATAGAATCATTAAAAAGGTGGATGGATTAGATGAGCTTACTATTCCATTCACCACTGACGAGATTGACAATGTTATCAAGCTCATGCCAGCCGATCGTGCACCTGGCCCGGATGGCTTCAATGGTGTGTTTCTAAAATCTTGTTGGCACATTATCAAGCATGACTTCTATAAGCTCTGCAACCAATTTTTTGATGGAAATCTCAATCTTGAAAGCATTAATGATGGATTTATCACTTTGATCCCCAAAAATAATGCCCCAACTTCAGTCAATGATTATAGACCGATCACTCTTTTAAATTGTTGCCTTAAAGTCATAACCAAGATACTTGCCAACCGCCTACAAAGAGTGATTCTGCGTATTATCCATCGAAACCAATATGGATTCCTCAAAGGGCGCACCATCCAAGATTGCCTCGCTTGGGCATTTGAATACATCTACCAATGCCAGGCCTCTAAGAAAGAAATTGTGCTACTCAAGCTTGATTTTGCCAAGGCATTCGACACTATTGATCATGCGGCCATGTTGACCATAATGAAGAATATGGGATTTAATGACAAATGGCTAGGCTGGGTTCAATGCATCTTCGGATCTGGTAAATCAGCGGTCCTCTTAAATGGTGTACCCGGGCGACAATTCCATTGTAAATGCAGAGTCCGACAAGGTGATCCCTTTTCTCCTCTGGTGTTTGTTTTGGCGGCTGATCTTTTACAAGCAGCAATTAATGATGCCTTCACTAGAGGAACACTTCAACTGCCATTCCCCTCGACCAATCAAATGGATTACCCAGTCATTCAATACGCTAACGACACTATCCTAGCCATGCCAGCCTGCACATCGCAAGCAGTGATCATTAAAGACATTCTCTCGGACTATGCAACATCTATCGGCCTCAAAATAAACTTTCACAAGTCAACTTTGATACCAATAAATTGTCATGAGGACACGTATAACTGCATTGCTTCCATCTTCGGGTGTGTGGTGGGCAAGATGCCCTTCACATATCTCGGTTTGCCTATGGGAACGACCAGGCCAACTGTGCTAGATCTTTTCCCCCTTGTCTGTCGGGTGGAAGGCAGGCTTTCGGCTACCCTCAACATGATCTCCTATGGAGGAAAATTGTCCCTTCTCAACTCGGTCATCACCTCCCTAATCATCTTCGCTCTTTGCACCCTCAAGTTGCCTGCGAGCATTATTGAACTTCTGGACAAAATCAGACGGAAATGCTTATGGACCAAAAAAAACGGAGAATGGTGATTCTTGTAACTCACCGGCGGCTTGGGATATGGTCTGCCAACCCAAGGTTTTGGGCGGTCTCGCAGTCATTAACCTCAAGGTACAAAGTGATGCACTCCTGTTAAAATTCCTCCACAAATTCTATAACAGATGGGACTTGCCTTGGGTGGACCTCATATGGAACACGTACTATACAACAAGATCCCCCATGCTGCTGATCCGTGCGGGTCCTTTTGGTGGCGGATGTCACGAGATTAATGCCCATCTATCGAGGGATTACCAAAGCCCAAGTGCACACGGGAAAGGACATACTATTTTGGAAAGATCATTGGACGGATGGTATACTTGCTGAGACACACCCGCGGGCTTTCTCCTTCGCCTCACAGGAGGATATTTTTGTTAGAGACTTCTTGGGCGCCATGACTCTACATGAAACATTTCACCTGCCGCTCTCAGTTCAGGCGCATGCAGAGACCCGAGATATTCGGAACCTCATATGTGATATCCAACTAAACGATAGCCTCTCAGGGAATGACAGCTGGATCTGCACTTGGACGACACAATTGTTCTCGGCCAACAAATATTACAACTTTTTCTTCAGGGAGGTCCGAGCCCATCAAGCTTATACATGGCTTTGGAAATCTAAGGTCACAATGAAAATAAAGGTCTTTGGGTGGCTTCTCCTATCTGACAGACTCAACAATAGAAACATGCTGAAACGAAGACACTACAACATTGGAAATGACTATACTTGCCCCCTCTGTGACTCTAACGTGGAAGAAACGCTTGAACATCTATTCTTTGGTTGTGCATTCAGCAAAGACTGCTGGTCCGATATTGACATAAGTTGGAGCGCTCAAGGTTCACGATTAGATTGGATAAGCACAGCCAAAGATGCATGGAATAAGCCAATGTTTATGGCAATATTCCTAGAAGCTGCATGGAGCATCTGGAAGGAGCGAAATAATAAGGTTTTCAGGAGAATACCACCCACGAAAATATCCTAGACAGCTAGGCTAAAAGAGGACCTCTCTCTCCTAACTCATAGGGTTGGAGAGAAACACATTTCATTTCTCAACACCTTTGTAGCTCTTCTTTGATCTCCACCTCCCCCCATCCCCAAAGGGGATGCCATGTACAAAACATATGTAAATTCATTCATTCTTTAATTTAATTACACAATAGGGGACTCTCCTACTATTTTCAGGTCAAGAAAAATGCAAGCTCACCGAGGACTGGCAGTATGGCAAGGCGCCGTACTCTCGCGCCAATCCACCACCCTTGGTAAATTTTCTTTCTTCCTTTGTTGCCCAATTTTCTTTTCTGGCCGACTCTTGATCAGTCGGTTTGTCTTTAATTAGAATCCTCTCCTTCATCCTTCGGGAGGGACCGCGGGGCCGGAGCGCGAGTTCGCCCCCGACCGCGAGGCGGACGACTCCGAGGACGCTGACTTGGGGGCGGCTGCCCTAGACGACGACGATGCGGGGGGCGGCGGTGAGACAGGCATCTCCGGCTTCACTACCGGCTTTGACGATTGGCCCGATGATGACGAGGCCGATCCCATTCCGCGCCGCCAGCGGGCTACCGATCCCCAAGGCGCCGGCCCATCCGGTGGGCCGACTGCGCGAGGCGGCGCACATAAGCGCCGAGCGGTGCCGACTCTCGTCGGAGGCCGGCCAAAGAGGCCCAAGGGGTCCGCGCCGGCGACCAGGCGGGACGAGGCGGCCGTGAAGGCGGCCCGCTTCCGCAAAGTGGTGAAGCAGCCGCAAGCGGTCTCGGCGTAAGTTTTGGCCCTTGCGCACTTTTTCTTCCTTTCTTTAGTCGATGTTCTTTTAAGCCCCTTTCTCCGTTTTGCCAACCAGGGCCCCGCTTTCTCTTGAGTGGACTACCGCCGCCTCCATAGTCGGCGGAGCGGGAGGATCTGCGGGCTCCCGTCGCATAGACCCCCGCGCCGAACTTCAGGCGGCGACGGAGCGGAACGCGCGGGAGGCGCGGGAGGAGCGGGAGGCGGAGGAGCGAAGGGCAGCCACCGTGGCGTCGGCCCAGGAGACGACGGCGGAGTCGGCCGAAGCGCACTCCGACACCGCAGCCAGGGCCCGGGCGGAAGCCGAATCCGCAGAGAGGGCGGCGGAAGCCCTGCGCGGCCAGCCTCCGCAACTTGTCATCCCCCTCCGCTCCGCGCTCCCGGACGTTCCGGTGCCCCCGACGGAGGAAATCGGCCGCGACCCGCCGGCGACGGAGAGGGAGGGGGGCGACGTAGTCGTCCCGGAGGGAGAAGTGGTGCTGCCTCCGTCGGCCGGGGCGGGCCAAAGCGGCCAGCCCGAGGTGACGCCTGAGCAGCTGGCGGGAGGAGAGCCGACTGCAACGGCCGATCTTGTAGTCCTGTCACCTCTTCGTCGGCGTGCGGGGAGGGCGGCTTCGGAGCCGGATCCGCAGAGGGCGGCCGGCTCCAGTTTGTTGTCGCATGACTGGAGTCGGCCACAGCAAGCTCGCCGGGGTGGACGCCGGGCGGTGGGACGGTCGCGCTGAACCTGGCGGTGAAAGATGTTCGCAGCCGGCTTCAGGCTCAAGCCACCGCGCTGCAGCAATGTACCCGGGAGTTTCTTGTGACCCGGGTGGTCGTTCGGGTGAGTTTTCTTGCTCATGATTTTTTTTTTCGTGGGGGCGCGTCAGCGTACCCACTGGGTGTAGTCCCCGAGTTCCGAGCCGGCTGCTGAGCAGGTGGCTTGGAACTTCTTCGAAGACTTTGCCTTATTGATTTGCTTTTGCCTTCGCAGGATTACCACAATCTCCACGCCGCTACCTTCAACTCCCAGGTCCGGGAGGCAAATCAAAGGGTTGCCGATCTGACAGAGAGCTGGCGTGAGTGTCTTTATCTTTTTATCTCATGTGGGGGCGCGTCAGCGCACCCACTGGGTGTAGTCCCCGAGATTCGGGCCGACTGCTGAGCAGTCGGGTCGGATCTTTCTTGCCGACTTCTTGCTTAACTTCTTCTTTCCATATTGGCAGGAGCAAATGCTGACTTGAGGCAACAGCTAGGTGTGGTCCAGACTGCCCTTCACACCAAGGAGGGCGAGCTCAGTGCTCTAGCTCTGGAGCGTGACCGCCTGGCCAAGAGGCTGGCCGACCAGTAGGAAAGCCACAAGGCGGCCCTGAAGGCGGCGCAAGATAGTGAGGCCGCCCTCAAAGCCGAATACGAGACTGAGGCGGCGGGCTGGGCCGAGGCATGGCAAGCTCTGAGTGAAGGCTACGGCCGAGTCGAGGATTTGGTTGACGGTAGGCCGCCTTCTTCTTCACTTTGCTTGTTCCTTGTAGGCCAGTTTATCTCCTGACTTGCTCTGTTTCTTTCTTCTTTGTGAAGAGTACTTTCCTGGCTATTCTGTCACCGCCAACCAAGCCATCGAGGCTCATCGCGAGGCCTGGCGGCAGGCTGGGATTGAGATCGCGTCGGGTGCCAACCGGTCACTTGAGGAGCAGCTTCTCGCTATCCAGGCCCGCCTTCAGCCGGCCCACCGCATGCTCCGCCGGCTTCAGCGAGTCGGAGCACAAGTGTTGGCCGCCCTCTGGCCCGGCGAAGTAATTCCTCGCACCCCCAGCCGCACCGCCGATTGGCTGGAGGTAGCCGTCGGCCGCCTTGAGGCCTAGAAGGCTTCAGCAGCTCGATCCGGCGCCCGTCGGGCGCTAGAGTTTGTCCGGGCTTGGTACCCTGGGCTGAACTTGGACCAACTCTGCACCTGGCGGCAGGAGGCTGACGAGGAGCTGGAGGCGGTGCGGCCGGCTATCATCCAGCGCGCCTCGGCAATCGACGACTTCACCGACACCAGCGCCTTTGCTCCTGAGGTGAATGAGGACGGCGTCGTGCAGCCAGAAGAATGGTCCGGGCTGAACCCGGCCGATGGTGAAGACTCAGCGGAGGAGATTGACTCCAGCGACGAGGGAGAAGAGGAGGAGGAGGAAGACGGCGAAGACGCCGTGCCGGATGTTAGAGCACCCGGCCAGCCTCAGCCTGACCGTGCCTCCAGCAACGAGGCGCACGCGAATGCCCCGCCTGCTGCCGGTGATGACCAGGCCAAGACTCGCTAGCCGGCCACTCCTCCAGCCGACACCGTCGTCTCCACCGATCTTCCTGACGCCCTGGGCGCTCCCTTGGCTTGATTTACTGTCTTTATTTTCGTGCTCGACACTCTTTGAACAGACTTGTTATCTTTACGCAATTCCACCCATTGGGGGTGTATTCAAACTTCGTTGAATGCCGGCCTCTCAAAGGCCTTTTGTATATATATTTATATGTATGAGCTTGGCTTTCCATTCCTACTTGCTTTCGGTCTCTCGGCTTTTTTCCTTTGCCACCTTCCCTTGGGTGCCGCCTTCCTAGCCGGACAGCTGCTCCGTAGTCTGTGACCGGGTAAGGAGTTCAGCCGTCTGGGAAGGCAAGTACTCAAGCTTTCTTAGATTGTAGTAGAGTAGGAAAGGAAGCCGGCCAGCCGGCTGCTTCCACAGCCGGTTGGCGAGGGGGGAAGCCGGCTTGTGTTATCTAAGTTCGTTAGTCCTTAGCCGTTTTTCATGTGGGCATCCTTTCCGCCTTCAACTCTCGCTAGTCGGCAGTCGATTCTTCGAGCTATGCCTTTCGCAAGAGAGGGCTTGGATGTCGGCACACTACTTGTCTGACTGCAGGTAGAACTTAGACATAACTCAAGGCGGCAAGTCCCCGGGCCGACTAGTCGGACCCCGTGCCGGACGGAGAAAATAAATGTGGTGGGGTAACCATGGGTATGACACCCGGCATACATAGATAAAATAGGGTAGTCCCCGAGAACTCCTCGGGAAGCCCATTGTCTCATACTTAATACAAAAGGTAGCGTGATACATACTGCATTTTAATTGTAAAATCTTCAAAGAAGATTAGCGTTCCATGGGCGCTCCGACTCCTAGCCGGAGTCGTCTCTCTTGCGTGCCTTCGGCTTCTGTGCGTCGATTAAGTAATAGGAGTCGTTTCCCAGAGCTCGGCTGATGACGAAGGAGCCTTCCCAAGGTGCTCAGAGCTTGTGCTGGCCGACTGTTCGCTGTATCAGCCGGAGCACGAGGTCTCCCTCTTGGAAGGATCTTGGCTTCACCCTTCGGTTGTGGTAATGGCGCAGACCCTGCTGGTAGATGGCGGACCAGCTGAGGGCTAACAGCCGGCTTTCTTCAAGCAGGTCGACGCCGTCTTCTCTTGCTTCTTTAGCCTTCGCCTCTGTGTACATGGTGACCCGAGGTGAATCGAATTCGATGTCAGTTGGAATGACAGCCTCGGCACCATATACAAGGAAGAAAGGGGTGAAGCCGGTTGACTTGTTTGGGGTAGTGCGCAGACTCCAGAGGACGGCCGGCAGCTCGTCGAGCTAGCAACCGGCCGAACGCTCTAGCGGCACGACGAGTTGGGGCTTGATGCTGGAGAGGACGAGGCCGTTTGCTCGCTCAACTTGGCCGTTGGACTGCGGGTGGGCAACAGACGCTAAGTCCAGTCGGATGCCCTGTGTCGCGCAGAAACGTGCCAGTGCTCCCTTGGCAAAATTTGTGTCTTTGTCGGTGATGATGCTGTGTGGCACGCCATACGAAGTTGTAATGTCCGCAATGAATGTTACGGCAGTCGGCCCATTCAGTTTCTTGATCGGCTTTGCTTCAATCCACTTGGTGAATTTGTCCACGGCGACAAGCAGATGTGTCATGCCGCTGCGCGCCGTCTTGAAAGGGCCGACCATGTCCAATCCCCAAACATCAAAGGGCCAAGTGATGGGGATGGTCTTAAGAGTCGAAGCCGGCAGGTGTTGCTTGGAGCCAAAGACTTGGCACCCATTTCAGTGATTGACTAGTTCCTTGGCGTCCTCCAAAGCAGTCGGCCAGAAGAATCCATGGCGAAATGCTTTGGCGACGAGCGCCCTGGAGGCGGCATGGTGGCCGCATTCACCTTGGTGGATGTCTTTGAGGATTGCTATGCCTTTCTCTGGCTCGACGCAGCGCTGGAAGACTCCGGTAGCACTGTGCCTGACTAGCTCTTGGTTCATTATTGTGTAAGCTCCGGCTCGGTGTTGGACTTGTCTTGCCGAGATCTCGTCAGTCGGTAGCTCTCCATTTACCAGGAAACGGAGGATGGGCTGGGCCCATGATGGAGCTGTAATTTCTTCGACTACCAAAATGGCTACTGCAACCAGGGTGGGCGGGCTGGGTTGTGAGGAGTTGGAGTCGGCCTCCGCCTGCTGTGTTGCTGTAGTCCGCGGGCCGGGTTCGACTATGGCAGTCCCCGAGCCGGCTGCCGAAGTCCCCGGGCCACCTGCTTGGTCCCCGAAGTCGGATCCGACTGCGTCGGGGTCACACGGCACGAAGATGGAGCTGGATTCCAGAGACGGCTTGACAGACGGCTTGAGGAGGCGTTGGAGGGCGACGCCAGTTGGTATAGCTTGCCGGGTGGAGCCTATTCGTGCCAGGGCATCTGCTTGCTCATTGTCGGCCCATGGCACGTGAAGGAACTCGCACCCCTCAAAATATCCACTGAGCTGCTAGACGAGGAAACGGTAGCTTTCCATGTTTGCGTCCTTGGCATCCCAGTCGTCGGATGATTGCTGAACCACTAAATCCGAGTCGTCGTAACACAGGATCCGGCGGATGCCGAGTTCCTTGGCTAGCCGGAGCCCGTGTATGAGTTCCTCGTACTCGGCCACATTGTTGGAGGCGGCAAAGTGGATTTGCAGTGTGTATCTGAGCTTATCGCCCTTGGGAGAAGTGAGGACGATGCCGGCTCCCAAGTCGGTGCGCATCTTGGATCCGTCAAAGTGCATCCGCCAATGGGTGGAGTCAGGGGCCGGTGGCAGGTACTGGGTCTCGGCCCAGTCGACGAGGAAGTCCGCCAATGCTTGGGACTTGATGGCGGTGCGGGGCTGATAGTAGACTGTGTAAGGCCCAGCGCGATGGCCCATTTCGCTACTCGGCCGGATGCATACCGGCTGCCTATGATCTCGGCAAGCGGGGCAGTGCATACGACCGTGATGGGGTGTTCTTGAAAGTAGGGCTTGAGTTTCTTGGAAGCGAAGTACACACCATAGCACATTTTCTGATAGTGTGGGTAGTTCTGTTTGGAGGCGGACAACACTTCGCTTAAATAATATACCGGCCTCTAGACTAGCTGAGCTCGGCCTTCTTCGGGACGCTGGACTACGATGACCGTGCTGACCACCCGGCTGGTGGCGGTGATGTAGAGGAGCATGGGCTCCTTCTCAGTTGGGGCTGCCAAGACAGGTGGTGTGGACAACATCTGCTTTAGCTCATGGAAAGCTTGGTCCGCCTGGTCATTCCACTCAAAGTGAGTGGACTTCTTCATGAGTCGATAGAGGGGGAGAGCCTTTTCTCCGAGCCGGCTCATGAAGCGGTTCAAAGATGCCATGCATCCGGTGAACTTCTGGATGTCTCGCAGCTTGGTAGGGACCTTCATTCTCTCTATAGCCTTGATTTTCACTGGGTTGCACTCGATGCCGCGTTCGGAGACCAGAAAGCCCAGAAGCTGGCCGGCTGGTACCCCGAACATGCATTTCTCTGGGTTGAGCTTGATCTGAAAGACTGATACCGGCGCAGATTCTCAAAAGTCTCCTTGAGGTATTCCAACAGGGTGCCGCGCTTCTCCGTCTTCACCACGACATCGTCTACGTAGACGTGGGCATTTATGCCGAGTTGCTTGAGGAGACATTTCTGCATGCAACGCTGAAAGGTGGCACCGGCATTTCTCAAGCCGAATGTCATAGTCAGGTAGCAGAAAGCTCCGAATGGGGTGATGAAGGCGGTCTTCAAGCAATTGGCCGGGTTCAACTTTATCTGGTGGTAGCCTGAGTAAGCATCCAAGAAAGTCAACAACTCGCATCCGGCTGTGGAGTCTATCACTTGGCCAATCCTTGGTAGGGCGAACGGATCTTTAGGGCAGGCTTTGTTGAGGCTGGTGTAGTCGATGCACATGCGCCACTGCTTGTTCTTCTTCAACACGAGGACCGGGTTCGCAAGCCATTCTGGAAAGAACACTTCCATAATGAAGCCTACTGCCAGAAGCCGGGCTATCTCTTCTCTGACTACTCTTCTCTTCTCTTCCGACAGGCGGCGCAAGGGCTGCCTGACCGGCTTTGCATCAGATCGGACGTGTAGCTTGTGCTCGGCGAAATCCGTCGGGACACCTGGCATGTATTTGGGGACCCATGCAAAGACATCCCGATTCTCATGGAGGAAATCGACAAGCTCGCCTTCCTATTTGCTGTCAAGGCCTGTGCCTATGACAGCGTGCCTCTCCGGGTGCTCCGGGTCCAAAGGTATCTTCTTCGTCTCCTTGGCCGGCTAGAAAGAACCTTGAGCTTCACATTCTTTGGGATCAGGAGACAAGGCCGGCTGCTTGCCAGCCAAGGTCACAATTCGATCCAGCATCTTCTTCTCTTCGGCGATCACGAGGGACTCGGCCAGCCGACTGCTGGCTGCTGCACACTCGGAGGACTTCTTATAGTCCCCGGCTATGGTGATAATGCCCTTGGAACTCGGCATCTTCATCTTGAAATAGGCATAGTGGGGCACAACCATGAACTTGGCCAACGCTGGTCGGCCAAGCAATGTGTGGTACGGGCTCTCCAAATCGACTACCTCAAACCATATTGCCTCTCGGCGGAAATGATCCTTGTCCCCAAATAGGACGTCCATCTTGATCTTGCCGATTGGTGAGCAGGACAAGCCAGGTACGATGCCGTGGAACACAGTCCGGCTTGGCATGAGTTGCTTGGGCTTGATGTTGAGCTTCTCCATTGTATCTCGGTACAGTATGTTGATACTGCTCCCGCCGTCTATCAGCACGCGGGAGAATCGGGCGGTGCGTCTCTCTGTCGCCAGGGTGGCATCCAGAACCAGGGCATAGGAGCCAGGAGACGGCATCACCTCGGGGTGGTCGTCCCGGCTCCAACTGATGGGCTTCTCTAACCAATGCATGAACTCAGGGTTACTGGAGGCGACCGCGTTGACTTCTTGCTGCTGACGGGCGCCGGCTGCGCCGATCTTCTGTCTGGCTGGTGAACACGACATAGGTGGCTTGCTCATCGGGGAATTCGTCTTGGATGGCTCCGACTGCAGGCCGAGCGGTCGGCTGCTGCGGGGCAGGAGGCGGCTGGCCTGCAGGCGGAGGCGGCAACAGCCCCTTGCCCTTGGAGATTCGGGTGAGCCAATGACACTTCCGTGTTGTATGGTTGGATGGCTTCGCGCCGTTGTGGAACTTGCAGGGGGCGTCCAGGGTTTGCTCGTAGGAGACAGCCGGCTGCCAAGCCGGCCTGCCGCCCTTCTGCTTCTTCGGAGCCGTCCGTGCCTCAAGCTGCTCTTCTTCGATTGTGGCCACCTGCCGACTAGTGGAAGGCGGCATAGGGGCCTTGCGCTTGTGGTCATTTTGATACGGGCGCCAGCTTGATTCTCCAGCTGGCGTCTTGGGAGCCGGCGTCAACACTTTTCCGGAGGCGTCTACCCGGAGCTCGGTCTTCATTGAGGAGTCGGCATACTTGTCCGCGATGATTAGTAGCTCATAAAGGGTCGCCGGCTCGTCGCAGAGGAGTCGGTGCTTGAGGAGAGTGCCTTCGCGGCTCCCGGCAGTGAAGTACTCTATGGCCTGGACCTCGTGCACTCCTTCGCATGAGTTGCGGAGCTCGGCCCAACGTGTGAGGTAGTCGCGGGTTGATTCGCTGGGCCCTTGTACGCACAAGGAGAGCTGTCGGGGCTTGGGAGCTCGCTTGTATGTGCTGGTGAAGTTGCGTATGAAGGCTTGGGTGAAGTCTAGCCAGCTGTTGATGTTGTAAGGCTTGAGGATGTTGAGCCAGGTGCGCGCCGTGCCTTGGAGCATCAAGGGGACATATTTCACGGCAACGCGTCGATTGCCATTCGCTATGCGAACGGCTTTGGAGTAGTCGATCAACCAGTCTTCCGGCTTCACGGAGCCGTTGTACTTGGGCGTGTCTCTTGGGAGCGAGAACCCTTTGGGAAAGGGCTCGTCACGGATGCGGGGGCCGAAACAAGGTGGGGTGACATCATCTTCTTCTTCCAGGGCCAGGGATCGCGCTAGGCGGTCGATCCGATGGCGCGCATCATTCTCGCCGACTCCTTCGTGGCGACCAAGTCGGCCGCTGAGAGTCGGATGCTCGACATGCAGTGGGGTAGGGTATCTTTCCCCGCAAGGCGGAGGAGGCGGCAGGTCGCCTCGTTGCTCCACTCCTCAAGGGCGGCCTTCTGCGTCGCACTCGATGGTAATACGAGTCCAGCTGCGGCTAGCAGCCGGCTCCTTCTCTTGTCTTGTACGGGCGCCACCCTCAGTCGGCGTACGCGACGTCGCGCCGTGCTCTCGGAGAGGGGGGCTTCTAGCTCGGACGTCGGCTTCATGCCGGGTTGCGGCCGCATCGATCAGCTGCTGGATGCGTCTGGTCATGTAGGGGAGATCGTCGGCCCCCAGTCCGTTTAGCTCATCAACGATCGACTGGGCCATCGGGCGTGCCGGGCTAGCTACGCTTGCTGGGGAGGAAGAGGGTTCCCGTCCAGAGCAGGTCTCCGGACGACGGTGCACCTGGCCCCACGGTGGGCGCCAAATGTCGGGTGGTTGGTGCGACATATGCCAACGGATGGCTTATCATTGTGGGAGCCAGTAAGACATCGCCGGTGCCTGGAAACGGGATGAGGCGAAGACATGCACGCCGGCGAATCTTACCCATCTTCGGGGATCTCCGTGGAGATAACACCCCTACTGCTGCTGTGCGGGGTCTCCGCATGATCACTAGATGGATAAGTTGCTACAAGCTGCTCCTAGAGCTGTTCGGTGAGAGGAAGAAGAAGGGCACGGCTAGCTCCTCTCTTCCCTCTTCGTGGTGGCTAAAACTTTCAGAGTCCAACCCTTTGCATGGGCGTCCCGGGGGGTTTATATAGGCCTACCCCCGGGGGTACATTGGTAATCCGGCCTGGGCGTGGACCCAGGCCGTTAGTGTCTACGTCCGCCGACTTCTGGGGCCCGCCGACTGGTGGGTCCCGCCGGCTACCGGCCCCACCGCTTTGGGGGGTCTTGTCGGGGGCTGGTTACTGTCGCCTCGCCTCTGATGACGAGGGCTTGGTTGAGGTAAGCATGGCTACAGTGCCGCCGCCTTGCGGGCACTCACTGTAGCCTTACCTCATCTTGTCTGCTTGATGGTGCGCGCGCCCCGAGGAGGAGGGGCAAGCCGGCTGCAGGAAGCCAGCCTGGCCTTAGGCCGGCTAGGGGAGGCCAGGCCGCCTTCGGACGTCTCTCTGACCGAAGGGGCCCGCCGCCTCTGGGCCGTACCAGCGGCCCGTCGTGGATGGCGTCATGGTTCGCATGGCAACAGTGCCTCGCAGTACAGGACATGTCCGCCCTGTACGGCGTACTGTGGCCATGCTTGTTCCGAGATTCGGGGATAGCAGCGTCCACTGTAGCCACGCCCCGTATAGTCACTGTTATGGGGGGTTGACTATAGGGTACGGCCCATGGCCGCCTTCCATGGGCTGGCTTTCTTGGAGCCGGTCCTTCATGGGCCGGCTTTCTTGAAGCCGGTCCTTCATGGGCCAGCTATCTTGGAGTCGGCCTTGCTGTGGAGTCCTTCGAAGATCATTTATGGCAGGGCCGCCTTCCGCTAGTCGGCCCAGGCGATAGCCGGCCGGAAGAAGGCGGCCCCGTGGCTTGGGCGCCTCAAGGCTCCGTCGTCCCATTGTTTTTTCTGAGGGCCAAAGGGAGCCGGTTAGGCTACCCGTGGTCATTTACACCGACAATGTGACAGACCCGTTGACTAAACTTCTCTCACGAGCAAAACATGATCATACCTTAGTACTCTTTGGGTGTTAATCACATAGCGATGTGAACTAGATTATTTACTCTAGTAAACCCTTTGGGTGCTGATCACATGACGATGTGAACTATGGGTGTTAATCACATGCAGATGTGAATATTAGTGTTAAATCACATGGTGATGTGAACTAGATTATTGACTCTAGTGCAAGTGGGAGACTGAAGGAAATATGCCCTAGAGGCAATAATAAAGTTATTATTTATTTCTTTATTTCACGATAAATGTTTATTATTCATGCTAGAATTGTATTAACCGGAAACATAATACATGTGTGAATACATAGACAAACAGAGTGTCACTAGTATGCCTCTACTTGACTAGCTTGTTGATCAAATATGGTTATGTTTCTGTGACGCCCCGAGACTGACGCTCCAACCGGCTTCTATATTTTTTTCTGTTATCGTTGTGCGTATTTATTTGTTTGCTGCATTCATCATGTCATCATACGCATTGCATCCGCACGTATTCATAAAACTTGCATTCGTTCGTCATTGTCGTTTCTCCCTTTGCCTTCATCACCTTCCCTCTTGACCGTGACCACCTAACCTCTCTTGCCAGCTCGCAGCCCCCTCGTGCGCCCGTCGCCCTCGCCTTCTCTCTTCTTCCCCTTTCCGTTCTGCTTCTCTGAATATCTATCTCTCTGTTCTTCAGAATCGAGCAGGAGAATGCTCGCCCGTGCCTATTGACTCCGTCGTCCCGCGCGTGGGCCACGATGGCGCTGAGTTCCAGCGGCGCTTTTCCTTTGCCAGCGCCCCTGGCCCAGCTTCGTCGCCCGGTTGGGCCTGATCAGTGCCAAGACCCAGCATTGCCCCCTGCCCGGCCTCCTCCGCTCCAACCGAGCCGGCCCATGAGGCCTGGTGAGCAGACCCCGCCCCCTGTGCACTATTGGACCTGCCAGATTCGGCCCAATGTTGTTTTTTTTCCTGTCCAGCGAATTTGTCTATTATTCCAGTGATTTACAGATTTGCAAAAAAAACCCTCATGTTCATGCATGTAATAATTAATTAACCATGCATCGGTTTAAAACAAACTATATATGTAAAGTGCTTAGCATTTCATCTAGTTTCACAATATCCAATTTTCATCCATGTTCAAAATGTTTAAAAATGTTGTTTGGTTAAATTTGCATAATGCCATGTTAAAATGATTTATTTCATAACTTAATAACCGTAGCTCGGGTTTAAATGTTCTTTATATGTAACTTGTCTAGAAAAATGCCTAGTTTAACATGGTCCACTTTATTTTCCTGTTTAACAAACTTAAAATATGGTTTAGGGCAAAACAGTACCAAATCAAAATATGCATATGAGGATTTTCCGAAATTGTTGTTTGTTACTTCCGGCCTCATTTAAACTTGCCTAGATAGGTAGTTTTCATATGCTTCAACCCTTGCCATGCTTAATAACATTTAATATTGCTTGGTAGCTTAAATGAGATTAAACTAAGTATGTCAATGTGGTGTTTTGTCAATATGCAACTCGTTGCATATTGAGCTCCACTTAACTTGTAGTAATGTTTGTTGCACTTTTCCATGCCATGCCTCATTAAACCGGACATGCATCATACTTGTTTGTGCATCATGCCATGTTTATGCTTGTGCATTCACCATGTTGTTTGTTTCTTTCCGGTGTTGCTTCTTAGTTCCGGTAATGTTGCGATCGTGAGGATTCGTTCGACTACTCCCGTTCGTCTTCTTCATGGACCTCGTTCTTCTTCCTAGCGGGATTTCAGGCAAGATGACTGCTACCCTGGATCTCACTACTATCATTGCTATGCTAGTTTCTTCGTTCTATCGCTATGCTGTGCTTCCTATCACTTGTTCATCAAGCCTCCCAATTGCCATGTCATCCTCTAACCTTCTCACCCTTCCTAGCAAACCATTGCTTGGCTATGTTACCGCTTTGCTCAGCCCCTCTTATAGTGTTGTTAGTTGCAGGTGAAGTTGAAAATTGTTCCATGGTGGACAGGATTTTGGTTGGGATGTCACAATATCTCTTATTTAATTAATGCATCTATATACTTGGTAAAGTGTGGAAGACTCGGCCTTATGCCTGGTGTTTTGTTCCACTCCGGCCACCCTAGTTTCCGTCATACCGGTGTTATGTTCCCGGATTTTGCGTTCCTTACGCGGTTGGGTGAATTATGGGACCCCCTTAACAGTTCGCTTTGAATCAAACTCCTCCAGCAAGGCCCAACCTTGGTTTTACCATTTGCCTCACCTAGCCCTTTTTCCCTTGGGTTTCCAGAGCCCGAGGGTCATCTTTATTTTAACCCCCCCCCCGGCCAGTGCTCCTTAGAGTGTTGGTCCGAAATGACCAGCCTCCGGGGCCACCTCGGGGCAACTCGAGGTCTGGTTTCACTTGTAGCTTGACTTATCCGGTGTGCCCTGAGAACGAGGTGCGTGCGACTCCTATCGGGATTTGTCGGCACATCGGGTGGCTTTGCTGGTCTTGCTTTACCATTGTCGAAATGTCTTGTAAACCGGGATTCCGAGTCTGATCGGGTCTTCCTGGGAGAAGGTATATCCTTCGTTGATCGCGAGAGCTTATCATGGGCTAAGTTGGGACACCGCTACAGGGTATAAACTTCGAAAGCCGTGCCCACGGTTATGGGCAGATGGGAATTTGTTAATGTTCGGTTGTAGATAACTTGACACCTGATTCGATTTAAAACGCATCAACCACGTGTGTAGCCGTGATGGTCTATTTTCGGTGGAGTCCGGGAAGTGAACACGGTTTTGGGTTATGTTTGACGTAAGTAGGAGTTCAGGATCACTTTTTGACGACCGTTCCGTTTGCTCTCTTCTCGCTCTTGTTTGCGTATCTTAGCCACCATATATGCTTAGTCACTGCTGCAACCTCACCACTTTACCCCTTCCTTTCCCTTTAAGCTTTGCTAGTCTTGATACCCATGGTAATGGGATTGCTGAGTCCTCGTGGCTCACAGATTACTACAACAACAGTTGCAGGTATAGGTTATGCTATGATCATGACGCGAGAGCGATGCTTGTTTGCGTTGAGATCTTCTTCTGCTTCTTCGATCAGGGGATAGGTTCCAGGTCGGCAGCCTGGGCTAGCAGGGTGGATGTCGTTTGAGTTTATGTTTGTGTTTTCGTCCGTAGTCGGATGATGCTCTGATGTATTGTGATGTTGTATTTGTGTGGCATTGTATGCCTCTTGTATGTATCCCTGTCTATTATGTAATGTTGATGTAATGATATCCACCTTGCAAAAGCGTTTCAATATGCAGTTCTATCCTTGGTGGGACCTTCGAGTCTCTTTAGGATAGTATCGCATATTGGGCGTGACAAGTTGGTAATCAGAGCCTCGACCGACCATAGGAGCCCCCTTGTTTGTTGGCCGTTGTTGAGTCTAGAAGAAAACTATTTTGAGTCTTAGGATTATATATATCGGAGAGTAGGATTCTTTTTACTCCTCAGCCCCTTCGTCGCTCTGGTGAGGTCTCTTGACGTAGATGTTTTGTCTTTCCTCTCCTCAAATTTCACTATTTTTTTAGGATCACGCGGGTATCTTGGAATCGTTCCGATGGTTTTGTGATGAGAACATTGTTCTTGGTACCTCCTGTCTATTATGTGGCAGTGACCCGGGGAGTTGAGCTCCGAGGTGTTGTCGTCACAATTTTATCGTTGCAGTTCTGGAATGCCTGAGTTTTGCCGACATCGAAAATCTCTTTTATTCAGTTGTTGGTGAGATAACCTCGACGCCACCCAGTACTGGGGCGGGAGTTTGGGATTATTGCCATAACTCGTATAACGGATGCTTTTCGAAGGTTGAGGTACACGATTTCCGGAGTTTTCTTGGTTATGTGTTGACAGATGGATACAACTGGATGTAGGAATTGTTAGTTTGGGTGAGATATATTGCTTCCCCTGTATCCCCAACACCAGATTGCATAACCAGAAAGTTTCGGGAGTTTATAGGTGGGAATTCAAGTAGCTCCTAGAATATCTTTCCGACAAATGCATGATATGGGATTGGTTAAATCTCTATCATATGTATTTGTTCCGTCTTATTCTGCAAGCCAAATCCTTTATTTTGTTTTATTTGTGGTATTCAAGTTGCTTCGAAGTCAAATGTTGAATCCATACATTTCCTAAACGGTGTTCTCATATTGCTATGTGAATACTAATCCTTTTGATTACTGAGGTTGTCATGTCAACTCTTTTTCAACCGGTGTGCTTCTCTTCAAGTGGATCCGATCATTTTCAACATCTGCAAGATCAATTCTAAGTTTTCTTCAACGGTATCCATTCCATCTGCCCCAAGTTGTCTTTGTTTTCCCCACCCTCCCACCCTTTTTCTTCAATGACTCAGATTTCTTAATCATGTATCCTTTTATTAATGGGAAGTCTCTTCATTCTTTTCCGTTAATGTTCTTATCCGGTGATTTCCTATGAAGATTCTCAACAGTTTCAAGTTCATCATCCTTCATTGTTGTTTCTTCTCCGGTGGATCCAATTCAAGCTTTCGATATTCATCATATTCCTTTCCTCGTTTCTAATGTTTTCTCATGCCGATGCACCTCTTAATCATTCACTTCTTCCTATTCATTTGTCCTGGAGTGCTGAAGATATTTCACAAGACTTGTGTTTCCATTCTCAATCCGTTCAAGATATTTCGAGGTTGTTATCTCATTCAAGTCATTTAATTCAACCGGTGCAATTTCCCTTTCAAGTAATTTTTTCGAAGGTGTATCTTTTGAGTGGGCCCTAACCCACAGGTCTTTTCCCAGGATCTTACCTGACTCTTCTAATTTTCCTCGAGCCATTCCCAAATTCTTTTCCAAGTTTGACGTAAGAATGAATTTCATCAGTCAGATCTTTTCCAAGATCAAATTCAAATCATTTTTCATTGTTGGCTCAACCCCTTCGCTTGTCATTCTTCCGAAGTATCTCAGCAATTTTTGTGGTGTTTCTCGTCGTCATTTGAAGACCGAAGAAGAGTTTTTCCTCTAAATCTTTCCCGTTCTCCCGAAGATTCGTGGTTCTAGCTTCATGTTATCCTCGCAAATTATTCCATTTGTCGGATATTCCTTTTCTTACCCATCCGGAGTATATCGGAGTTGATTTCTGTTTCTTTTCACCGGAGGCCATCATTCTAGTTATCGTTCTCTATTTATCTCGGTGCTTCATTCAAGTGCTCTTTAATCAGCTCATGATCTCTTTGTTCTTTTGCATCTAAATCCCCTCTAGCATATTGGTTTTTCTAATTCTTCCCGGTGATTCATTCTCTTTCATCATTGATTTTCAATTTGTACGGTGGTTCGTTCAAGATTTCAGTTCCTTCGTTATCATATCAAATATTCGTTGTTTCCAAAGCGCACCGGTGGTTCCATCAATACCTTCTCAAGTTTGCGCTATATCTCTCTTAATCCTTTCTACGAGAATAAGTAGTATGCCAAATCCATTGCTTGTCATCAATTTAATTTGATAAAGGATAAGCATAGAATAAATCTTATTCTTATTTCCTCGAGGTGATTCAATTCTTTTCTTCCGGAGATTGTTCATGATGAAGTAATTCTCTGTTCTAGTGTTTCATCTTTTCCTTTTCTGGAGTTCCAAGTTTTCTCAATTATATCGTCGCGATGCTCCATCTAATTCATTGCAAGGCTTCACCTTGTGTTTTCAACTTCTCTTCCTTTCGATCATTCTTTTATTACCAGACTTCTTCATGGAGGCGCTACATGGTGGTTCGTCAAGGATTCTTTTCATTCTTCAATTGTTCTTCAAGATTTCTCTTGAAATTAAGATCAGCCAAGCAATACTCTAAGAAATAAACATGGTGCTCAACACATGTTTTGTTTTGAGGAGTTCAAGTATTCTTCATCTTGCATCCCGAAGTGCAATTCTTTCTACCTTATCTTTTGAGGTGGTGTTATGTCATTCTTGAAAATTTGAGTTCGTGTTTCATGATTCACATGTTGTTAAGAATGAGGTATTTTAAATCCATCAATTTCTTCATTGGAGTTATCCTGGGTTATATTTCACCTAAAGCTTTCCCTAAGGATTGTTGCTATTTATGGTGCTTATTAATGACCCAAGTTCTCCAATGATCCTCTTGGTGAAAGAAGTTTCTCTTATCTTCATTGATCTCAACCAATCAATTGTTTCTATTAGTGGCGGGTTGTCACCTAATCATTTTGAGATGTTTGCCATAAGCCCATAATAAGCTTGTGCTTTTCGTTGTTGATTTTCCAACAACTCCGTTCTATCCTTCTTGGAAAGATGCTTTCCAAGTTCATTTGTGGCAGAAGATTTCATTTTCTTCTCTGTCCCTTTATCCCAACAATCTGACTTCTATTCTTTCGTCCCGAAGGCATTGTGATGTTGCTCTCTTCACTCATCATCTCGATTTAAGGATTGTGCTCTTTTCGTGCTTATCCATTTAACCGGAGTGTTGTGTTCTCATTCAAGCTCTTTCATCTTATCAAGTTTTGCTTCTCTTTTCAACCGGAGTGTTGTCTGAAATCCTTCTTACCCATTATGCCATTCTTTCAATAGTTCCGGAGGCAGTGTGTTGTTGATTTCATCAAGTATCATCCCATCTTCTCAAGTTCATGTTCTATTCCTTCCATGTTCAACCAGAGTGCTGCCCGAATTCTTCCTCTCTCATCTTGTTTTAACCGGAGTGGTTTCGAATTCTATCTTGTCCATTAAATTCTTGATTCATGTCTTTGCAACCTTCAAGTTCTCGTAATGTTCCTTGTTCCTCTTTTCCAACAGATTGTTTGCAATCTCGTTCATCTCTGTTGTACTCTTTCTTCTTAATTGCTCAACCTCTCAAGGTTCATGGTTTCACTCGTTCGTCAAAGAAGAAACTTAGTTTTACCTCTTCTCTTCCTCTTCCATTTCTCTCCGGTGCCATCCTATATCTCGGGACGAGATCCTCTTGTAGTGGTGGAGTGTTGTGACGCCCCGAGACTGACGCTCCAGACGGCTTCTATATTTTTTCCGTTATCGTTGTGTGTATTTATTTGTTTGCTGCATTCATCATGTCATCATACGCATTGCATCCGCACGTATTCATAAAACTTGCATTCGTTCGTCGTTGTCGTTTCTCCCTTTGCCTTCATCACCTCCCCTCTTGACCGTGACCACCTAACCTCTCTTGCCAGCTCGCAGCCCCCTCGCGCGCCTGTCGCCCTCGCCTTCTCTCTTCTTCCCCTTTCCGTTCTGCTTCTCTGAATATATATCTCTCTGTTCTTCAGAATCGAGCAGGAGAACGCTCGCCCGTGCCTGTTGACTCTGTCGTCCCGCGCGTGGGCCACGATGACGCCGAGTTCCAGCGGCGCTTTTCCTTCGCCAGCGCCCCTGGCCCAGCTTCGTCGCCCATTTGGGCCTGATCAGTGCCAAGACCCAGCATCGCCCCCTGCCCGGCCTCCTCCTCTCCAACCGAGCCGGCCCATGAGGCCTGGTGAGCAGACCCCGCCCCCTGTGCACTATTGGCCCTGCCAGATTCGGCCCAATGTTATTTTTTTTTCCTGTCCAGCGAATTTGTCTATTATTCCAGTGATTTACAGATTTGCAGAAAAACCCCTCATGTTCATGCATGTAATAATTAATTAACCATGCATCGGTTTAAAACAAATTATATATGTAAAGTGCTTAGAATTTCATCTAGTTTCACAATATCCAATTTTCATCCATGTTCAAAATGTTTAAAAATGTTGTTTGGTTAAATTTGCATAATGCCATGTTAAAATGATTTATTTCATAACTTAATAACCGCAGCTCGGTTTTAAATGTTCTTTATATGTAACTTGTCTAGAAAAATGCCTAGTTTAACATGGTCCACTTTATTTTCCTGTTTAACAACCTTAAAATATGGTTTAGAGCAGAACAGTACCAAATCATAATATGCATATGAGGATTTTTCCGGAATTGTTGTTTGTTACTTCCGGCCTCACTTAAACTTGCCTAGATAGGTAGTTTTCATATGCTTCACCCCTTGCCATGCTTAATAACATTTAATATTGCTTGGTAGCTTAAACGAGATTAAACTAAGTATGTCAATGTGGTGTTTTGTCAATATGCAACTCGTTGCATATTGAGCTCCACTTAACTTGTAGTAATGTTTGTTGCACTTTGCCATGCCATGCCTCATTAAACCGGACATGCATCATACTTGTTTGTGCATCATGCCATGTTTATGCTTGTGCATTTACCATGTTTTTTGTTTCTTTCCGGTGTTGCTTCTTAGTTCCGGTAATGTTGCGATTGTGAGGATTCATTCGACTACTCCCGTTCGTCTTCTTCATGGACCTCGTTCTTCTTCCTAGCGGGGTTTCAGGCAAGATGACCGCTACCCTGGATCTCACTACTATCATTGCTATGCTAGTTGCTTCGTTCTATCGCTATGCTGCGCTTCCTATCACTTGTTCATCAAGCCTCCCAATTGCCATGTCATCCTCTAGCCTTTTCACCCTTCCTAGCAAACCATTGCTTGGCTATGTTACCGCTTTGCTCAGCCCCTCTTATAGCGTTGTTAGTTGCAGGTGAAGTTGAAGATTGTTCCATGGTGGACAGGATTTTGGTTGGGATATCACAATATCTCTTATTTAATTAATGCATCTATATACTTGGTAAAGGGTGGAAGACTCGGCCTTATGCCTGGTGTTTTGTTCCACTCTTGCCGCCCTAGTTTCCGTCATACCGGTGTTATGTTCCCGGATTTTTTGTTCCTTACGCGGTTGGGTGATTTATGGGACCCCCTTGACAGTTCGCTTTGAATAAAACTCCTCCAGCAAGGCCCAACCTTGGTTTTACCATTTGCCTCACCTAGCCCTTTTTCCCTTGGGTTTCCGGAGCCCGAGGGTCATCTTTATTTTAACCCCCCCGGGCCAGTGCTCCTTCGAGTGTTGGTCCGAAATGAGCAGCCTGCGGGGCCAACTCGGGGCAACTCGAGGTCTGGTTTTACTCATAGGTTGACTTATCCGGTGTGCCCTGAGAACGAGGTACGTGCGACTCCTATCGGGATTTGTCGGCACATCGGGCGGCTTTGCTCGTCTTGTTTTACCGTTGTCAAAATGTCTTGTAAACCGGGATTCCGAGTCTGATCGGGTCTTCCTGGGAGAAGGTATATCCTTCGTTGATCGCGAGAGCTTATCATGGGCTAAGTTGGGACACCCCTACAGGGTATAAACTTTCGAAAGTCGTGCCCGCGGTTATGGGCAGATGGGAATTTGTTAATGTCCGGTTGTAGATAACTTGACACCTGATTCGATTTAGAACGCATCAACCGCGTGTGTAGCCGTGATGGTCTCTTTTCAGCGGAGTCCGGGAAGTGAACACGGTTTTGGGTTATGTTTGACGTAAGTAGGAGTTCAGGATCACTTCTTGATCATTACTAGTTGACGACCATTCCGTTTGCTCTCTTCTCGCTCTTGTTTGCGTATCTTAGCCACCATATATGCTTAGTCGCTACTGCAACGTCACCACTTTACCCCTTCCTTTCCCTTTAAGCTTTGCTCGTCTTGATACCCATGGTAATGGGATTGCTAAGTCCTCGTGGCTCACAGATTACTACAACAACAGTTGTAGGTACAGGTTATGCGATGATCATGACGCAAGAGCGATGCTTGTTTGCGTTGAGATCTTCTTCTGCTTCTTCGATCAAGGGATAGGTTCCAGGTCGGCAGCCTGGGCTAGCAGGGTGGATGTCGTTTGAGTTTATGTTTGTGTTTTCGTCCGTAGTCGGATGATGCTCTTATGTATTGTGATGTTGTATTCGTGTGGCATTGTATGCCTCTTGTACGTATCACCATCTATTATGTAATGTTGATGTAATGATATCCACCTTGCAAAGCGTTTCAATATGCGGTTCTATCCTTGCACTACTAGGAAAAGGGCTATAGATAGGACTGATTCTAATGGCGCACCAGGTAAGTAGTGCGCCACTACTATATACTAATGGCACACCGGTTGCTCGTGCGCCATTAGTGTGGAAGACACTAATGGCGCACCGTGCTCACGGTACGCCACTACTATTGATTTTTCCCATTTTTCCATACAAACTAATGGCGCATGGATGGCAAAGTGCGCCATTACTAGTTAGAACTAGTAATGGCGCACGACCAAGACAGTGCGCCATTAGTATATAATTTTTTTTACTTTTTTGCAAACCTACTAATGGCGCACTATGCCAAGGTGCGTCATTAGTAGTTTAAACTACTAATGGCGCACTATGCCACGGTGCGCCATTATCATAAAAATTATTTTTTTACTTTTTGCAAAACTACTAATGGCGCATGTCACTGTGGTGCGCCATTAGTATGTTGGGTTACTAATGGCGCATGGCTTAGTGGTGCGCCATTAGTAACCTGGGACCAGCTAGATATTTTTGGGCAGCCACACCTACACACTCACTTTCCCCACTTCATTCCCCCCACCTCCTTCTCTAAGCTTGTCGGCTGCCTCCTCCTCCTCACCTCATTTGCACCATAGATTCATCAAAATTAAATGGTGAAATTACCTTTTTTTGAAAGGTAAGTAAGGGGAAAGCTATCTTCATGTTGTAGATCTACTTTTTTTCTCCCTAGCTCGCTCCAACAACGTGCACATGCACTTTTTGTGGCCTAGCTAGATCTATGTATGTTTGTGGTGTTGCTTGTGTTTGTGGTGTTGCATATATGTTTGTGTTTGCAGGTACCGGTATTTGAAATGCGATAGTTGCCAATATTTGCCGAATGTTGATTCATTTCCGTTTCGGCGAGAATTTTGGCACTATGCATTCTTTTTGGTCCTATTTTTAGGGAAGGTCATGCCAAATTTTTTCTTGGTTCTAAAATATCGTTTTGCTCTACCCCGCAGGTGACCATGGTCCGCACGATGACCGAAGGCATCGTGAATAGGTTTTTGAGCTCCGCGAAGGCCGAGATGCTTCAAAAGAATGAGACGGAGATAAGATGTCCGTGTCGAAGATGCAAGCTGAAGAGCCTTATTGCGGACCCGGATTCCGGGCAGGTGCGGGACCACCTGCTCTTGCGTGGTTTCATGGATGGCTATCGGTGGCAAGGTGATGAAGATGACTCTGAAGTCGTCCATGGGGGCCGGGCAAGAAATGAGGAAGGGCAACAAGACAACCACCGCGGCGAGGGCGGGCGAGAAGACGAAGAATCTCCAGGACATGATCACGACGGTGATGATGTACACAATCATCATGTAGAAGATGTCGTACATGATGATGAGGAAGATCAAGACGAAGGGCATGATCATGAAGATGAAGATGCCGGAGCAGACGACGATGGAGGCTGGGTGCAGGACCCTCATATTCAAGAGCTGCTTCGCAGGCAGACGGATAACGCAAGAGCTGCCGCCGAGAGAAAGCCAAGCTGAATCAACTGGAGATAGACGCGGTTACTCCATTGTATGAAGGATGCAGGCCCGAGGATACCCGCCTGAAAGTAACGCTCATGGCTCTGGAGATGAAGGTAAAACACAAAATGACCGACGCATGCTTCGACGAGAACATGTCATTCTGGCACGAACGTCTTCCCAAGGGGAACAAGTGCCCGACCAGTTTCGAGGAGGCGAAGAAAATCGTGTGTCCTTTGGATTTACCGCACGTGAAATACCATGTGTGCATGAACAATTGCATCATTTATCAGGACGAGCACGCGGAGTCTACCATATGTATGGTGTGCGGCGTCACTCGATACAAGAAGAGGAAGAAAGCTCCTCGAAAATCGGTGTGGTACTTTATGATCACTCCTCATCTGCAGCGGTATTTCACGGACCCTAAGGTAGCAAAGCTCCTGCGGTGGCACGCGGATAGGGAGGAGAAGAAGCGGGAAGATGACGGAAATGATCAGGAGATAAATAAAAAAGACAAGATGTTGAGTCACCCTAAGGATGCGAGCCAGTGGCAAGCGTTGAACTTCGAATACCCAGAATTTGGGAAGGATCCAAGGAACATCGTGCTGGGCGCGAGCACCGATGGAGTCAATCCGTTTGGCAGCCAGAGAAGCACACATAGCACCTGACCTATGTTTGTGTGGATGTACAAAGATGGGCCGAAAGCAAGGGCAGACTTGAAATCAATGGGCATCAGGCAGGAGCTTCACGCTAATGATGATGATGATGATGATGATGATGATGATGATGATGAGGCGAAGCAGGACACAGAAAGGCATCGCAAAGGCAAAAACGCCAAGAAGACCGGAAATGACTACCCTCCCGCGTGCTTCACTCTAAGTCAGGAGGAGATCGAGCAGTTTTTCACCTGCCTCCTAGGAGTAAAACTTCCTTACGGTTACGCAGAGAAGATAAGGAGATACCTAGACCCAGCGAAGCAGAAGTTCAGCGGGATGAAGTCTCACGACTGTCACGTGCTGATGATGCAGATAGTTCCAGTTGCAATCCGTGGGATCATGGACGCGCACGTTCGTGAAATGCTATTTGGCCTATGCAACTTTTTGACGTCATCTCTCAAAGTCGATTGGCGTGAGCAACTCAGAAGGCTACAGGAAGAGATCGTGGTGATACTATGCGAGCTTGAGATGTACTTCCCGCCCGCATTCTTCGACGTTATGGTGCATCTGCTGGTCCATATCATGGAGGATATCATCCAACTCGGGCCGACGTTCCTGCACAGCATGATGCCGTTCGAAAGGATGAATGGTGTCATCAAAGGATACGTTCGGAACATGTCACGTCCAGAGGGAAGTATAGCCAGGGGCTTTCTGACCGAAGAGTGCATCTCCTACTGCACGAATTATCTAGGCATCGAGAACCCCGTTGGTCTGCCCGTCAACAGGCACCTCGGCAGGCTCGCTGGATGGGGTCACCGTGAGGGTCACCGCGAAATGCATGTCGACTACGAGGGTCGACTCGCCGACTTTGAAAGAGCAAACCTAGTCGCGCTACAACACATAGACGTGGTCGATCCTTGGGTGGTAGAGCACAAAACCTTTATTGAGAAGACGTACAATGACCGAGGCCAACAGAGGACGGACGGAGATATACTCAAAGAGCACAACTCATGTTTCACGTGTTGGTTCAAGCAGAAGCTTCTGTCGTACCCTTTACATGAGGATTCTTCCGTGGAAGAACAACTCATATTCGCCTTGTCACAGGGCGCCGAGCACAACCTGATGACCTATGAGGCGTACGATATCAACGGCTACACATTCTACACCGAGGACAAGGACATGAAGAGCGATGGTTATCAGAACTCCGGGGTAATGATGGAATCCTACACCGGCAACGACAAGACAGATACTACGGAAGGATCGAGGAGATCTGGGAGCTGAGCTACGCTGGAGAGAAGGTCCCGATGTTCCGTGTCAGATGGACCAAGAACGTCCTAAAAGAAGACCAGTATTTCACCACCATGGTTATACCCGAAGCCAAATCCAAGACCGCGGGCACAAACGTCACCGCGAAAAATGAGCTATGGGTACTGGCTTCCCAAGTGGACCAATGCTTCTTCATTACCGACCCGTCAAAGACCAGTCGTGTTGTCGTGAGGAGAGGCAAAAGGAAGATCATCGGAATGGATGGAGTATCCAATGAGCAAGACTTCGACAAGTACGGCGACCCGAAGATCGAACATGACGACGACGATGAAGTAGCAGCACACACCACAAGAAGAAGCAGGACCACCCTACCTAAAGGACGTCCGTTCCACAGAAGAACTCCATTTGCGAAAAAGAGTGGCAAGAAGATTGTGAACAGATAGCTAGCTAAGATCGATTGTATTTAAATCGTACTCTTCATTTCTCGATTGTATTTCATAGGCACTTTTTGATATCATGAATATTTTTAAATTTCATGGGCACTTTTTGAATTCATGAGGACACTTGATCTCGATCCCCTTCCATCTCGATCTCAATTCCCCCTCCATCTCGATCTCGATCCCCCTCCATCTCGATCCCACCCGCACCCTCCCCCGCTAGCTCCACCGCCGCCGACGACCCACCGCAACCCTCCCCCGCTCCACCGCCACCGACGAGCATATTTTTTAAAAAATATTACTTTTTATAAAAATATTACTGTTATGATTTAAACAAGTTTGAACATATTTAAACACAAATAAATATCAAACAACATTTGAAATGCATAAAAAAAATATTGGGGAGCCTGGGAGTCAAACCCAAGACCTCCTAGTGTGTGTGCTGCGTGCTGACCAGTCGGGCTAGTGGGCGGGTTCTGATGTAGATAGGGTTAGGTGGTATATAACCTGACAAGTCGGGCTAGATTAAAACAAAATTCTAATGGCGCACCGAGGGAGGTGCGCCATTAGAATAGTCGTACTTATGGCGCGCGAGGGGGTGGTGCGCCATTAGAACCCTCCCCCCACTCCACCTACTGCCCTCGCACTGTGTCCTCCCTCCCTCCCTCGCCAAATTCCTCTCGATCGACCCCAACCGTACGCCGCCGCCGCCGCCGCCGCCGCCCGCCGCAGCCGCCCACGCGCCCCCGCCGCCTCCCTCTCCCCTTCCTCCCCCTCGAGCACCGCCTCCCCCCGAGCCCCGCCTCCCCCGCGAGCGCCGCCCCCTCCGTCCCCTCCGTCCCTTCCGTCTGCCGCGCCTGCACGCCCTAGGGTTCTGGCTCCAAGGTGGGTGGCAAGCTCGACACGCCTCCTCCTCCTTGACGAGCCTCCTCCTCCTCGACGCACCTCCTCCTCGACGCGCCGCCTCCTCCTCGACGCGCCGCCGCCCGCCGCCTCCTCGACGCCGGCGCCCTCCTACGGCAGCCTGCCGTTATCCCACAGGTGATTCCTCACCTCTCCCCCTTCCCCTCCTCCCCCTAGGCTACCTCCCGCAAGTACCACAACCCTCTTCCCCCGTGTTCTAGGGTTAGCAAATTTGAGTGTCCTCTTGTGAGCCTCTCTTCAACTGATTTTGCTGTTGTTTGGTTCTGAAGATGAGTAGCAAGTATAGTAGGAAGATGATGCATAGTATTGATGAATTTTTTCTTATGAAACTGAAATTATTAACTCCCTCTATAATTTGTAAGACATCCAGTAATTTTCCTAAGTAATTGAGAAGAATTTATATACCAGAACATAATAAGAACCCTAATTAGTACAGTTTCCGTTAGCACACTGGTAAGATATAACTTACAACTTTACAAGTATCTCTAGTCAAGTCTTATATTGCTTTTGCTTATATGCGGTCAATTTCTCAACTTGATAACTAGTAGATCAGTAGTTTATATATTGTCACATTGACTAGGTTTCATACAAAAAAAATCCAGGTTACATAAATTTGTAATTTTATATGGCAATATTATATAGTGGTGAAAGGCTCAGCTCTGTCTGACTAATGTATGCAATTATAAATGGCTAACAGCCACACATGTGAATCTGTTCTTGATACACCTTTTCCCTTTTCTTAGAATCATCATATACATCTGCATATTTCAGGTTTCCAAGGAGGTAAAGGAATTGAAGTTCAGACAGTGCAGCAGCAGCAACACCTCCAAGGTGAGAAATATGTTCAGTTAGGTACAGTTAGCATCATGTAAGAAAATGGCCATAATGTGCCCTGATAATGATGTATTTTGTCATAAAAATATATAGTGGACTGCCATGATAATGACATGGTCCTGTGTTTGCAAGCTGTCATAATCTTCAGTTTACTTGACTTTTGAGCCTGCTAGTAGTTTACTTCCATGAGTTGTTTTATTGACATGGCACATTTGCAATGGAGTTTTATATATCTTTAGCCACTGTTCATTAACAGCAAGTCAGTTTTGTTTATAGTTGAAAGTAAGTGTGTGGTTTGAAATTTTGACTGTTGGGGCGTAGTATTGTAACTAGAAGACCATGTATTTTCAGAATTGAGCTAAAGATTTGGGGGTAGTATTTCTGATTTTAGAACACCTTTGCTGGATGTATTTTACAGCAGCTGTTGGAATCAAAACAATGCTTGTGGGCTGTCCTGTTAAGTTGAGTGAGTCATTAGAGGGCCGATAGAGTGACCCACACCAATTAATGTTTATGAAGAAGAATAAACCTGTTGCTGCTGCTGTTATGCAACCTGGGAGGTTCTGGTTTGCTGTATCTCCCAGTTGGTTGGTGATGTGATGATTTTTTATCCTGTGAACTCATTGTACTGCTACAAGAATTTGGTATCATCATGGTGTAATTTTGTTAACATTCTGGTTTTGTTAGATAGTGGCTACACTAATCTAGAGTGATACAATTTTCCTTCCCATTTGGTATCATCATGTTCAGTGTATACAGTTATAACATCATGTGGGTTTTTTAAGTCTGTTTACAGCTCATGTGGGTTTTAACATCATGTGGGTTGGTGAATGTGGATGATTTTTTATCCTATGAACTTGAATGTTGCAATGTTGTTTTCTTCAGAGGCTACTGTCAAAAACTTGAGCAAAGATAGGCCCTTGAGTTTGCCGGAATGTCGATTAACTTCCGTTCCGGCAAATTCGGGTACTCCATATGTCCTATTTTCAGCAAAGGTCATGCTAAAATTTTCCGTGAATTTTAGCATGACTTTGCTAAAAATAGGACATATGGGGTACTTGCGACTAATGCATGGGCCAGGGTATCTTAGTACTTAGTTAAGTAGGATCAACTGCCCTGCCATTCTTGCTGCATTAAACCATAGGTGGCAATAGAGCCAAGTGATTAGGCCCAACTTAGAATTCTCCTTAGCATCGATAAACCCTAGATGATAAACCCAACATAGGTGGCAATAGAGCCAAGTGATTAGTGCCAAGTGATTAGGCCCAACCTAGGGTGCCTCGGCATCGATAAACCCTAAATGATGAAAACTTAACTTGGCTGCCCCGGATGCCTCGGTGTCGATGAGAACCTAAATGATGTACGCTTAGGCTTTTAGGGTGCCTCGGCGTTGACAAACCCTAAATAATGAAAGCTTAGGCTTTTAGGGTGCCTTGGTGTCAACAAACCCTAAATGATGAGACCATGATCTTGTTCCTTGACAATAACCAACTTTTTGACCAAACTTTTTTCCTATTTAGAGCGAAACATGTCCCACAATGATGAGGCCGGTGGTTCGGGCGGCAAGCAATTCTGGGAGCTGTCCCAGGAGATGGAGGAACAACCTCACCGCTATGAGGACACCGCGGAAGACACCGACCCTGATTACACAACCCCTAGTGGCGTCGGGGATGACACCACTGATGGTGCCGCCGAGGATGCCACCACTGATGATGGCGGCACACACACAGATGGCAGCCAATCGAAGAAGCAAAGGAAGGACCGATGTCCGAATGCGCTCCGCACCGTCAAGGAGGAATTCACTCAAGTGGACTCCGACGGGAATCCAACGGAGCCCAAACATATAGTCAAGGGGTACTCGGTTCAGCTCGGGTGCATTCTCCGGAGCACCGTCTCAATCAACACCGAGAACCTTAGGCATAAGGACTGAGGGAATTTGCGCAACCTCCTCTTCACGAAGCTGCACGAACGATACAAGTTCCCCGCCGAATTTGAAAACACACACCTCTCAGGGAATAAAGTGAATAGTGTCGCCCTCACGAATATGAGCACGGCCCTGTCTACTTGGAGAAGCGCGGTGAAGAAAATGATTGATAAAGGTGATAGTTATGAGAAGATCAAGGCGAAATATCCTTTGATGAGCGAAGATGAGTACAAGGAGTTCAAGATCAAGTGCTCGACCAGTGCAACCTCCGAATCAAGTCAGTGGGGGAAAGAAATGCGGGAGTTGAACTTAGGGGAACACAAACTCGGTCCCGGCGATTACAGAGTGGCGGAGCCTATATGGGACAAGGAGGACGCGGAGCGTGCCAAGCAAGGCCTACCGCCCCGCTTCAAGAAATACAACGGTAACAAGCAGACCAGGAACTATGTCAGGGCCCGGTACAAGGAGGACCCGATAACAAAGGAGCTTACCACGGATCCGAAGACCAGGGCGCTTGAGCTTGTTCTGGTAAGGAATACACCCCCGCGTAATTAGCTCCATATGGTTGCACTCTAACTAATCCCCAATATTTCTAAATGGTTCACGTTCCTTTCGCAAGAAACTGAAAGCAGTAGCGCGGGTCGTCTCAGAGCTCCCCTTTCGACAGCCCTTTAAATAGGGCGTTGAACATAATGAAAAGCAAGGATAAGCTCACTAAGCCGACGTCAGCTGGTCGTGTGGCCGGCAAAGGCTTGTCCACAAAATGGGGGTCATACTATATCGCTGGTGTGCGGAAGGAGAAAAAGGCCAGCTCAGAAAGCCAGGCACGCGAGGTTGAAGCACTCAAGGCACAAGTGGCGCGAATTCCGGAGCTTGTCCAAGAGCAAGTGGAACAACAACTGTGAACGAAACTCAACGCCATGGTGCCTATGTTGATTCATGGTCTGACGACATGGATTGCGGGCGGACAACAGGGGCCTCCCCCGGTTCCCAGCTTCACGGCCAGCAACTCGCACAACGCGCAGGCGGCGCCATTGGTGTCTCCGGCGGCGGCGCCATTGGTGTCTCCGGCGGAGGCGGTATTCGTGTCTCCGGCGCCGGCACGGGCATTGGAGCTTAATGCACCTGGGTGTACGCCGGCCGGCACCTCGCCAGCAAGCTCCCCCTCCGTCAGTTGCATGCCCGCCGTTGGCGGTGCCTCGACATTAGCCGAGCTCGACGGCATCACGGTAACTAAGCCTCTCGGCCGATGACTTCATCTCCTTGCCTTTGACTGGGCATCCCTGACGCCCTGTACATGTTTTCGTAGGGCACCGCCGACGTTCCTTGCACTCTTCTGCACTTCGTGGGCGCCGAGTTGGTCGATGTCGCCAAGGGCAGAATCGTTCAACCGGGCAACCGCATGTTCCACGGTAATCCGATGCCACCCACAGTGTATAGGGTTGAAGTGGTTCGGGTGCTGCCAGGCTGCGACGAGCTGTTACCTCCGGTTCGACCCGCTGGGGCCGATGAAGAAGATGAGATGACCCTCAGCGCCTGCGTAAACTGGCCGCTGCTTTGGCCGAAGAGCCAGATTCGTTTGGGGGCGGGGGACACCACCCCACAGACAAGACCGCCAGTCGTGCCGGCGCCAAGCCATGGCAAGAACGCCGCAACGCTACCGGACCTGCCGGACATCCCTATGTCGGACATCCCTATGGCACAGGATCCGGACAGCCCTATGGCACAGGATCCGGACGACGACGACAACGACGACGGTACATTTACCAAAGTCGATAAGTACTTTGCCGAACATGGGTACGCTGACGAGTTCTGCGGGCCTCTTTCTCAAGAACCCAACCAAGACGACCGCAATCTAGCTGGTACGGCGGAGAAATCCAATTGCAATAGGCGTCGTCTGGCGTTCAGTTCTCAGGAGACGCCTCCAGCTCCCGCCTTCACCGAGCCTCAGATAGCTGAGGTGCGAAATATTATCAGCCCCAACACGCTCAAGAAAGCGGTCTGTGAGCAGAACTCGGTCCCATTACAGGAGATCAAGAAGAAGGGACGGAAACGAAAGACTAACAAGGGCGCCGGTGCGAGCCAGCCGGCACCGAGTTCGATCCGTGCTCAGGACGGGCCACCTTCACCTAAGGATATCTCGAGGAGGGTGCATGTGGCGGGTAGGGCGATGCTACCGCCAAATATGCTGAATGCTGCAACCGGTGCTATGCGGAGTCTGCACGACAGTGTTCTTTCTTTGGAGAAGCGGCGTCTGAGAGAGAATGATGTGGCATACCCGGTTTTCGTGGCCAAGGTGCCAGAGGGCAAGGGCTTTGTGGATGGCGACATCGGGGGTACGATCGTCCTGCGGTTTGATGACATCTTTGCTATGTTTAACCTTCATCCGCTGCACTACACCTTCGTTCGGCTGTTTTCGCTGAGTATGGAGATGCGGATCATTAGAGACAAGACCCCGGACATCGTGATAGTCGACCCCTTCTACATGCGTGCCAAGCACTTGAACAGCGCTGGGGACCGCCAAGTTGCGAGTTCACACCTCGAAGGCGTCATTCTGGCAAACCCAGATAAGGATAACTTCCTTGTGGCTTACTTTCCCGAGTAAGTCATCCCTTAACCGCCCCGTAACATATGATTTCTTAGATTTTGATCGTTCTTTTTTTTCTAACATTCCGTGTTCTGTGCAGTGACACACATTGCACACTCATCCTCTTAAGCCCGAAATATTCCATGGCCACGTATTTCGACCCGAACCGTAACTCCAAGATAGACTACACAAATGTCAAGAAAGTTCTTGATGATGTTCTCCCCGGCTACGCCAAATCTGGAGGCACCTTCACCAGGGCAGTTCGTAAGTACGACAAGCACACTTCTCACACAATACGAAGTTCTGCTGCGTCAAGCAGCCGCCTGGCGGTCAGAAGGATGCCTACTACGCCCTCCATCACATGCGGGCGATCGTAAGGGACCATCATCAACTTCTGCTACCAGATAATCTCAAAGATTGGGCCGCGAGCTTGTCGGCAATCCAGGACGCGGACCTCAGACAAGAATTCTTTCGCATCCAGTCGGAGTTTGCGGACATCATCCATCAAGATGTCCTTCATACCTCGGGGCAGTTCTACCTCAGATATCAACCGTCCAACAATGAGATAGATGGAACGCTACAAATGCAGGGTGACAACGACCGCGATTTCATGACCATCACGACAGACGGCGGCTTCATCCACGCTCCTGTCCGATGAGTCGAGTCGAAAGTAGTGATGTGTAGTTCTGAAACATTGATTGGCTCATGTTGTAATTAAACTTTAATGAATTCGTATGTCTCTTTGGTTTGGACAGTCGTTCAACTTAGATGTAATCGATGCTATTTATTAGTAGGACCATGAATCGTGCTATTAATGTCTTGCTTTTCTCTTTCGATCCTTTTGTTGCATACTTACATATTGCTTATGTATTGTCTGTTGTTTGGCTTGTGCATTGAGATGCCGTCGTATGTCATGTACAAGGGTAAGGTTCCCGGAGTCTACGACGACTGGGAGGAGTGTCGGAGACAGGTTCACCGTTTCAGCGGTAACAGTTACAAAGGGTACACCACTAGGGCGGAGGCCGAATCTAGATATGCCCGCTATCTAGCGGGAGAGAGGAGGGAGCGTTGGAGGAACCGGATGAGGACCAGTTTGATCGCGATGATGCTCATCGTGATGACCACAACTCTCTTTTATGTGATGGTAGTTTAGATGATCGATATCGACTTCTAATGTGAAGATAAACTCGATACTCGCGGTCTTGAGACTTGTAATGTTTTATCTTTGTTCGGTCTTTTGAATTCGGAGACTAATATGATGAATTGTATTCGGAGACTAATCTTCTATTGTATTCGATGAATCTGATGTTGCTGTGTGCTGCTGTCTATATTCTGTCCAATAATATATTTTGTAACCTGTGCAAAAATCAGAAAAGCAAAAAGAACAATATTCATACTAATGGCGCATCAAGGCAGAGTGCGCCATTAGTATGCCAAAGGATACTAATGGCGCATCAAGGCAGAGTGCGCCATTAGTGTGACAAAGCACATGGTTACATATGGCCCCCCGGGAGGCATACTAATGGCGCATGGAGTTACATACTAATGGCGCACTGCCAGGTGCGCCATTAGTATACCAGATACTAATGGCGCACCAGTGGTGCGCCATTAGTAAAAAATTCTAATGGCGTGCTACTAATGGTGCACCGGTAGTGCGCCATTAGTAGGCAAAACCGGTGCGCCATTAGTAGGCCTTTTCCTAGTAGTGTTGGTGGGACCTTCGAGTCTCTTTAGGATAGTATCGCATATTGGGCGTGACAGTTTCCTAACCATAGACATGTGTTGTCATTTGATTAACGGGATCACATCATTAGGAGAATGATGTGATTGACATGACCCATTCCGTTAGCTTAGCACACGATCATTTAGTATATTTCTATTGCTTTCTTCATGACATATACATGTTCCTATGACTATGAGATTATGTAACTCCCGTTTACCGGAGGAACACTTTGTGTGCTACCAAACTTCACAACGTAACTGGGTGATTATAAAGGAGCTCTACAGGTGTCTCCAAAGGTACATGTTGGGTTGGCGTATTTTGAGATTAGGATTTGTCACTCCGATTGTCGGAGAGGTATCTCTGGGCCCTCTCGGTAATGCACATCACTTAAGGCTTGCAAGCATTGCAACTAATGAGTTAGTTGTGAGATGATGTATTATGGAACGAGTAAAGAGACTTGCTGGTAACGAGATTGAACTAGGTATTGAGATACCGACGATCGAATCTCGGGCAAGTAACATACCGATGACAAAGGGAACAACGTATGTTGTTATGCGGTCTGACCGATAAAGATCTTCATAGAATATGTGGGAGCCAATATGGGCATCCAAGTTCCGCTATTGGTTATTGACCATAGACGTGTCTCGGTCATGTCTACATAGTTCTCGAACCCGTAGGGTCCGCACGCTTAAGGTTTCGATGATAGTTATATTATGAGTTTATGAGTTTTGATGTACCGAAGGAGTTCAGAGTCCCGGATGAGATCGGGGACATGACGAAGAGTCTCGAAATGGTCGAGATGTAAAGATCGATATATTAGACGACTATATTCGGACTTCGGAAAGGTTCCGAGTGATTCGGGTATTTTTCGGAGTACCGGAGAGTTACGAGAATTCGCCGGGGAGTATTTGCGCCTTATTGGCCCCTACTGGAATAGAGGAGAGAGGCCGAAAGGAAGGAGGCGCGCATCCCCCCTCTGGTCCGAATTGGACAAGGGGTGCAGCCCCCTTTTCCTTCCTCCTCTCCCCCTCTTTCCTTCTCTCCTACTCCAACAAGGAAGGGGGGGAGTCCTACTCCCGGTGGGAGGAGGACTCCTCCTGGCGCGCCCCTCCTGGCCGGCCGACCCCCTCCCCCTGGCTCCTTTATATACGGGGGCAGGGGGCACCTCTAGGTATAACAACAATTGATCCCTTGGATCTCTTAGCTGTGTGCGGTGCCCCCCTCCACCATAGTCCACCTCGATAATATCGTAGCGGTGCTTAGGCGAAGCCCTGCGGCGGTAGAACATGAAGATCGTCACCACGCTGTTGTGTTGACGGAACTCTCCCTCGACACTCGGCTAGATCGGAGTTCGAGGGACGTCATCGAGCTGAAGGTGTGCTAAAACTCGGAGGTGTCGTAGTTTCGGTGCTTGATCGGTCGGGCCGTGAAGACGTACGACTACATCAACCGCGTTGTGCTAACGCTTCTGCTTTCGGTCTACGAGGGTACGTGGACACACTCTCCCCTCTCGTTGCTATGCATCACCATGATATTGCATGTGCGTAGGATTTGTTTTGAAATTACTACGTTCCCCAACAAAAATCTAGTGGAATGTAAGGTTAGGCAAGTTTGATTAACTTAGGTGAGTGTTTGGTTCAAGCCACACCTTAGGCAAGCCACACTAAGGCCCCACATGACATACACACACAAAATGTGGCAAGATTCCCTTAGGCTTGCCAACTTGTGGCTCTCATTTTGAAGAACTAATAACTTTGCCTAAGCTTAGTTGTGGCAAAGTTAGTCATGAATTAAGTTCAACCATGGAGTCTTCTAGATTATACATGTAGCAGAATCTGGTGGATGATATCCAACGGCCAGTAGTGCTCGGATTTGCCATCTTTGTATCGTCGGATTGGCTTCATCCAACGACCAACTTACAAAGTTTTTTCACACACTATATAGGGGGTATAGACATAGATGTGCCGGTCCGTTGCAATGGATCCAAAGTATATCTATTTAGTGGAGTGCACTCTAAACACATTATCTATTTATTTTTCTCTAACCTTTCGTAGCCATGCAACCAAGCCACATAAGCTTCATGGGTGCCCCCACATCATATTATTCATACTACGTTGATTGGAAAAAAAGATAAATCACCCAAAACAAGATCTTCCTGTTTTTTGTTTCTACGATGTTGTGCCGTGCACGTACCTACTAGTTGTATAGTGGTAGTACTAGTAATATAGTTAGGAGTACAAACTTGGTACTAGTAGGAGTAGTACTAGTACGAAATGCTCCTACTCTATCAACGAGCCCCATCTGACACCAAATTTCTTGGCTTCTGTGCTACAGCTAGATCTTCCCCTCGTTTCTGTTTTCCAACCCAGCGGCAGGCGAGGTGTTGGTTTGCTCAAGGGCGGTCCCACATGAAAGTGAAAATGCTAGGCAACACACCTTCCCTAAGCTATGTGTCATGTCGAACGGGCCGTGGAGTACTCCTGATTCCCGGGCGTGTGGGGGTGCGACGCGAACGCGGCAGGCCTTTTCCTTTTACTAGCAATGTGCCTGTGCGTTGCGACGGATCCAAAGTAGTAGAATAGTAGTATTTGTTCACAAAGTTGAAACAAATCACTATTGTTTTGATATACTCCTAATATATTACTCCCTCTGTACCTAAATATTTGTCTTTTTTGAGATTTCAAATGGACTATCACATACGGATTATATAGTCATATTCTAGTGTTTCTAGCAAGATGCCCGCGCGTTGCACAAAGTTGATGGAAAAGGTAAGCACAACTTATAAATTGACGGATGGAGTACTAGTTACAGTGATGCATATAATTAAGCAAAGGGATTGCACATGTCGGTATTGACTGGAACGAGAATGCAACATCACAATAAGAATTAAGGCCACGATGATGTGATCGCAGTGGTGGTTACAGAAGGCAATAAGAAAGATGGATCCATGAACGTACGACCTACTCCTCCTCAACTTAGTGCGCTGGGCCACCGACCGGCGGCTAAGGAGCAGCGGCTTTTGTGGCGAGGTCGAGGTGCTTCTCAGCAAAGGCATCCAAGGCTTCCAGCCGGTTGAGGAAGACCAACGTCGTAGCGTCCTCACTGGCCTTGTAGATACCTATGTACACGATTTGCTCGTACACGTGGATGTGTAGGTGCTACCTCCTGAGCACTGCGTTGGATTTCCCCGAAGAGGAGAGGATGATGCAGTAAAGTAGCATAAGTATTTCCCTCCGTTTTTGAGAACCAAGGTATCAATCCAGTAGGAGATCACACATGAGTCCCTCGTACCTACACAAAACGATAGCTACTCGCAACCAACGCGATTAGGGGTTGTCAATCCCTTCATGGTTACTTATAAGGGTGAGATCTGATAGAGATGATAAATAATATTTTTGGTATTTTTGATATAGAGATGCAAAGTGAAAAGTAAACGGCAAAGTAAAAAAAAAAGCAAGTAAATAAAGTAATGGAGATTGATATGATGAGAATAGAACCGGGGGTCATAGATTTCACTAGTGGCTTCTCTCAAGAGCATAAGTATTCTATGGTGGGTGAACAAATTACTGTTCAGCAATTGATAGAAAAGAGAATAATTATGAGATTATCTAGGTATGATCATGTATATAGGCATCACGTCCAAAACAAGTAGATCGAAACCATTCTGCATCTACTACTATTACTCCACTCATCGACCGTTATCCAACATGCATCTAGAGTATTAAGTAAAACAGAGTAACGCCTTAAGCAAGATGACATGATGTAGAGGGATAAATTCATGCAATATGATAAGAACCCCATCTTGTTATCCTCGATGGCAACAATACAATACGTGCCTTGCAACCCTTTCTGTACTGGGTAAGGACACCGCAAGATTGAACCCAAAGCTAAACATTTCTCCCATTGCAAGAACTACCAATCTAGTTGGCCAAACCAAACGGATAATTCGAAGAGACTTGCAAAGATAACTCAATCATACATAAAAGAATTCAGAGAAGAATCAAATATTGTTCATAGATAAGCTGGATCATAAACCCACAATTCATCGGTCTCAACAAACACACCGCAAAAAAAGATTACATCGAATAGATCTCCACAAGAGAGGGGGAGAACATTGTATTGAGATCCAAAAAGAGAGAATAAGCCATCTAGCTAATAACTATGGACCCGAAGGTCTGAAGTAAACTACTCACACTTCATCGAAGAGGCTATGGTGTTGATGTAGAAGCCCTCCGTGGTAGATGCCCTCTCCGACGGAGCTCCGGAACAGGCCCCAAGATGGGATCTCGCGGATACATAAGGTTGCGGTGGTGGAATTAGGTTTTTGGCTCCGTATCTGATCTGACGAGGGTACGTAGGTATATATAGGAGGAAGGAGTACGTCCGTGGAGCAACAGGGAGCCCACGAGGCAGGGGCGCGCCCAGGGGGTGGGGCTCCACCCTCGTGACCGCCTCTGGCACTTCTTGGAGTAGGGTCCAAGTTTCCTGGATCACGTTCGGTGAGGAAATCACGTTCCCGAAGGTTTTATTCCATTTGGACTCCGTTTGATATGTTGTTTCTTCGAAATACTGAAATAGGCAAAAAACAACAATTCTGGGCTGGGCCTCCGGTTAATAGGTTAGTCCCAATAATAATATAAAAGTGGAATATAAAGCCCAATATAGTCCAAAACAGTAGACAAAATAGCATGGAGTAATCAAAAATTATAGATACGTTGGACCTAGGTGAAAAGAAAATTTTGAGTCTATAGCTAATTAAATGAAGCAAACTTAGCAACACCATTTCATTGGAAGAGGTTACTCCTTGGCAAATGCAATAAATACTAGTACTCCCTGTGTCCTAGTGTCAAAAACGTTCTTATATTATGGGACGGAGGGAGTACGAAGAAAGAGATAGAGAGGAGTAAAATAAATAAATACACTTATAGCCAACCTTATAGCTAACCTTGTTGTAATATGAGTGACCAAGTATTAACTATGTATGACATGCCAACATCAGATAGCCTAATGCACCGTGTTAAATCTCCAAGGGCACGACCGCGCGAGCGACGCGACGGTCGTGGTAGGTGCGACCATGATACGGGCTGCTGGCAGCCCTTGGATCTGAGATCAAACGGTCGCATGCTAAATTACTGAAAAATTGCAGAATAACCCTCGGGGATAGGATATTCACCCATAGGTCTAGAATCACGCCATGCAACCATTCGATCTCAGATCCAAGGGCTCTCGGAAGCCCGTATCATGGGAGAATGGAAAGCCACTACCCTGCCGTTCGCACGCTGGCAGTTCGCTCCTACTCGTCCCCGCACGTCCTTCAATACTATGGCGGTTCGCTCCTAGTCGTCCCGTCCATTCACATTACGGCAGTTCCACTAATCCTAACCCTCCTCCCAAATCCATGGCGTCCCAAATCTCCACGATCGGTGGTGAGTACAAGGTTAGAACCATCACCGGCGATGAGTTCAACATCATCTACACCCGTTCTTCCGCGACGGTGAAAGGATGCCTTTCTCGCTTCAGGCGCATGTTCGAAGACTCAGATGATGAGTGGGTAGCTTGGCTAGATGTTGAGTACACCACAGTCCGGGGACGAGAGAAGGATCTAAAGGACGAAGAGAGGAAGAAGCCCGCCGTGATCCAGGTTCGCGTGCATGACTTATGCTTGGTCTACCACATATGCCATGCCGACGTTGAATACCTGGATTTTAAGGACTTCCTCGAGAGCAACCTAGTCAAATTCGTTACTGTAGACTTTGGTAACGACAAAGAAGTCCTGGGTCGGATAGGCCTCATTGTAGGCAACACCTTCGACCTCCAGAAGAATCGGCTGGTGTCCTCTCGTCAGCCTTCAATGCTGACCCTGGCAGGAGCCATGGTTCATCCTTCGTACGGTAAACTGGAGAAACCTCCATACACGTTTCATCATTATGCATGGCAGCGGAATGTACTAGATATAGACCACATCCACTACGCTGCAATGGATAGCTACCTTTGTTTCAATATCTACAAGGGTTGGATGAAGAGCAAGAGCCAAGTGTGCGGTTCAAGCAAAGAAGTATCAGCCAAGAGGAAGAGGGACAAGGACGAAGTCGAGGACGTGGACGAGGACTCCGAGTAAGGTGGCAGTGTCGTTGCTCATGGTGGTTCTAATGCAGTGTCTCCGGAATAGTTGCAAAGTTTAATTTCAGGTGTGCTTAATTTAATTTGAGGGGTGTGTTGTGCTGAGCCCCCAGTAGAACTATGTTATGTTTCTTCTCGTTACTTTAACTCTTCAGTACGTACATACTAGTATTTCTTACATTTCATCTTTTAGTTGGTATAGTACTACCACTCGTTTCTTCACATTATATACATACAATATATATGGCCAACATCATATAGCCAGCAGTTTAGTTGTCAAAGAATTTCAGGGTGCTTAGTTTTGTCAAATAATTCCAGGATGCTTAGTTTTATTTGAGGGGTGGGTTGTGCTGGACACCATTATTGTGACTAGCCTTTTTAATAGTATACTATATGCATAATTTGGCGACCAGCGCTCTCTATATGTACCACCTTTTTTTTAATTTCAAGTTTTGCTCCATGGCGCAATCCATCGATACTACTGTTGTACAAAAGTATACATTTTTTAAAAGGCTAGAGGGCGGGGTAGTCTAGCTCGGTTGGTTTCACGAGAGGCGAGGGCCTTTGTGATTTGACGGCTCATTACTGCTGTCAAACCAAATAGTACTGCGACGTCCGCTGTATGCCCGGCGCCTCCCTTAAACCCCTCCGTTAAACCCGCATGCAAACCGAGAATCCTACTCCGGCCACACGTCCGTTCATGAGCGGGCCAAAATTAAACACAACACTGGCCGAGCTCCTCCCGTCCGCTCTCAGTTTAAACAAGGCCAGACGCCGGCCAAGCTCCTACCGTCCGCCCTCTATTTACACGAGGCGAGACAGACAACGGGCAAGAATCGCACCCCTCCACCGCTCCCCCATCTCCTCCTTCACCATTTTCTCCACTCTTCCGATGGCTCCAATGAGACGTTCTCCAGCATATTACCCGGATGGGAGTCCCAACGAGGCCTCCGGATACGGGTGAGACCGCTCGGTGCTTCACCAACCTCGCTTGGCCCGACGGAGCCGGTTGCCGCTCCAAGCAGGCGTGTGGTTAGGCAACTTGCCGCTCCGGTTCAGCTCGATGAGGAGTGGCGAGTTGCTCCACGCCGGGACAACGGCGAGCACGCCGGTACGGGCGCCGTCGCTGCCGCGCCGTACCGCGCCACCAGTGTCTGCGGTGGTTGCGCCTCCCGTGTCTGTGGGTGCGCCTCCCGTGCCTGTGGCAGCGCCATGCAGGCAGAGACAGAAGCCGGGTGTGTGGAGAGCGACGAGTCGGTGGCCAGCTTCTCCATGTCTGCCGCCATCATCGAGGAGAAGTAGAACCCGGGAGGCCGCCGCCACTTGGGACCCATGAAGGCCACCGCCGAGGCGACGACCGTAGATTCAGGTGGTTTCTTTGCTGCTTCGTCTCTTCCGAGGACCTTCGTCGACCCCGCAAGTGTCTGACGGACATGAGGAAGACAAACGGATCCGCGGGCGGCCATTTAGAACTAAAATAAGTCTAGATACATTCATTTCTAGGATAAGTATTTTCGGACAGAGGGGGTATTAATTATACAAGAGAGCCGGATTGGCACCTCTTAGTTCATGTAAATGTAATGAAATCCATCATGTTTATATGAAGATCCGGCTTTTTATACGAAATCCTTCATGCTTATATGAAATCAGTATGTGTTTGCACGGATTTTATCTGGTTGGTTAGAGTTGTAAAAATGTATGCCGCTGGCTTTTGATGTCGTCCTCCGCGGAAGGAAGCGGGAGGAAATTTGCCGGCTGTCGTTGGAGATGCTCTTTTATGATGGAAATAATAGAGTGACATCCAATCCATTTGAGTTAATTGCCTGTATGATTGTCCCTTTATAAAAAGTTAATTGCATGTACCACGTGACTTGCAGGGTGGCTACAGCTTCGTACAGAAAGTTAAAAAGAAACAAGTCCATCCTTAATCTTTAATCTTGTATTCTAAGTACTCTGTGGGTTTCACTGTCAGTACAGTAGTGAAAGAAGTATATATTAAATAAGTAGAGTAATATATAATATAAAAATCTAAAGTTAAGAGGCAGAATTCGAACTCATGTCATCGCGTTGCGAGCATTCGGCGCTAACTAGCCCATCACATTTTTGTTGTAGACCATGCTGGAGATATATCTCCATATCTACTCTTATATATACTCCATTCGTTCCTAAATATTTGTCTTTTTAAGATTTCAAATGGAGTACCATATACGGATGTGTATGTAGACATATTTTAGAGTGTCGATTCACTCATTTTGCTCCGTATGTCTTTTCAGGAAGGGGTCAGATTTGTCCTTGATTTATTTATGAGGTATCCAGATGGCACTGCACCACCAAGAAAAGAGGGTAACATCAAAATTAGGGACTACTTTTTTGAGTATGTTGGTAACTCCGGTCATAGTCACTTGTTGAAATCTCTAAAAAGACAAATACCCCCTCCGTCCGGAAATACTTGTCATCAAAATGGATAAAAGAAAATGTATCTAGACGTATTTTAGTTTTAGATACACCTCTTTTTATCCATTTTGATGACAAGTATTTTCGGACGAAGGGTGTAGAAAACAGAGTTGGTGATGATGGTGTGCGTGACATCCTGCAATATAGGCCGTCGAATTTATATCTAGCGGATAGGAAAGAAACTATGGCAATTTTGCAGAAATATACCCACATGTCTCTCCACGTTTGCATATAAGGCCTTCCCTCGTTCAACCTTTTCTCTCACAAGATAAACTACTCATACAAATGCATCTTGATGTCCCGTGCAACGCACGGGCAGCTAGCTAATTTCTTTTAAAATAGTTGCTGCGATAATTGGGTTGAAGTGATATATTTTATGTCCGCCCGAATGATTTCAGATTCACTAGTAGTAACAAAGAAAAGGTTGCCTTGTTAATTAACAAAAAACAGGGTGAAAATTATCGCATGAGGCCGGTAAAAACAAGGCACACTAGGTTCACCGTCATCGTCACTACAGTTGTGCGCGCGCGATAAGTCTACATATCGAGGGGGCTACCGAGCGAGGCACCGAGACACAATGTTTAAGAAAGACTAGTAAGACGCCCGTGCTATGCTACGGGCTCACACAAGATTTGGTGGATTTAAGTTATAGTCAGGAAATGTACATTGTAATGGAGAACAAAAAATGTGCCGGCACATTAATTGAAGTGTGTTAAAAGGATCTACAGACACATTAATCAAGCGATGTTATATTGTTGACGGCCACACCATCGAAGCAAAAAAACTTCTTGTTCTCCCTACTTATACCTTTCTAATTGCTCAACCTATCGTAATATCAAGGGGGGACAGAGAGCATCCAACAAGTAGAAAAACCACACACATGAATGTGGTAACTTACGACGACTACTGACTACATCCTTATTAGGCCCTATTTTGATGGGCTCAACATGTTAGCACATATCCCGATCTACCACCCATCCATGTCGCGGATCTGTCATCTCTCTATGAATGTGAGCATTACACGATGCAACTGCCATCCGTGGGTAAAACATAATGATAAATGTCATATCGAATAAATTTATGTTGTAACATTCCAAACCTCTTAGCAATTTTTGAAGAAAAAAGAATCATATCACATATCACATAATAGTATCTCGAAGATATACTGCAAGCTCGCATGATCAACCAAGATTGAATATTGCAAAAGTAGTTTGCTAAAAGTGTATTATAGTCTCATAAACATACCACAATCATTAATTGGCTAGGAGAAGTCACATGAAAAAGGAAAACAAAAAAGTAAAACACTTAACTTGCATGCAAAAGAGATTATATACAAGTACAAAAAAATGACCGGGGCTCACTAAGCTAGACTACTACTCCCTCCGTTCCGAATTACTTGTCTTAGATTTGTCTAGATACGGAGGTATCTAGCACTAAAATAAGTCTAGATACATCCGTATCTAGACAAATCCAAGACAAATAATTCGGAACGGAGGGAGTATGTCAAATGATGTTCCATGCGTCAACATCCTTCCAACATTGGCTTCGTCAACTGCAAGTCGTGCGAGCGTCACAACTGATAACTCCGAATTGTGAAATTGTAAAAGATGCGACAACTGCCCCCACACCAGACCTCCAAAATTTCTAGCACAGCCTGTGATCTAAAATACATATTATCATGTCCAGCCTTAGAACCACTGCAACAAACTACTGCAACAGAGAATTGCTTCTTTCCTTGGAAAGGTTGTACAAAGCAAACAAGCTATTCAGTTACCGTTCATCCAGGAAGCCAACATTGCCCATTTCATGCCAGTATATTAGGCACACCGGACTTAAATGTGAAGATAATTGCAGCAATTAATATATCCAAACAGTACACACTTATATTAATAGTTCCAAGACAAACATGAATGAAGTAGAAGTGTTTAACCGAATGATTTCGTAAATATACGCAAGAAAAATGAATTTGTATACAACACCACCAAGAAGAGAAGAACATTTCAGACATAACTCACACATCTAGTTCCACTTAATTAGTTACATACCTTAGATCACGCCAGGGAATAATTTTTGAAGCACGGTACATCTCCATCTGCCCACCTACATAATTGCCTATGTTACATTCAGACAAAGGAAAAAAAACTGAGCTTAAAGTATATTTAAACAAAGCAAAAAACAATGAACATCGCTTGCAATACATTTTGTACCAAGCAAAGAAAAAAAAATGTATAGTAAGACATGCTTTGAAATCATGTGTATATAGAAGGGGCGAGTGTACTTGTGCATACACACACAAAAATTGTAACTTTCTGCAAAAGAAAAGATGCCAGTAACTGACATCAAGGAAAAAAATTGGTGTCTAACCTGAAAAATTGGATGTGGAGCTACCAAGAAAAGGAGGGGCATCAATGACATAGAGACCTACTGTAGGCGTCATCCATATTTTTCGAACAACGAAAGTAACAATGAGAACTACCAAAAAATAATTAAAACACATGTATGATTTTTCTTACAAGAATATCATGAACACTAAAGCAAATTTCTAAAGTTATTTTTTCTGGAAGTCCAAACTTCCGGACCTTACATGCGAAGCAATTTTAGATGACTAAACATATTAAATAAATTATTATTTTTACTGCCACCAAATTGTACTTGATTTATACCTTGGACTACACATTGAGACCTAATTGTAGAACATTTCTTTGAAAAAATTGCAATGGGGTTGGACTGGCCTTCCCTTGCTTATCCGAAAGAGTAAGAATATTTATGTTACTTTTAGATGTATCTCTACAAAGAGTATCATAGAGTTGCCTGTGTGAAAATACCAGTTCAGGGAGGTACACACCAACATCTCCGATACTCAAAATTTCATCCACAAGAAGATTTTGGATAAGAAACTATAACCAGTGGTCATTGCTTACAGATACTATAGTAGACAGTTTCATCTATTACCACCAGAACATATATGAAATTGTACAAACAAGGATTTTCTAATAGAGATGAAGCAAGAACTGATGCGATGTATAGAAGATTTTACTGTTCGTCCACACCCATACCTTGGTTCTTGACGAAACATATTAGATGGCAATAGCAGAGCATAGCTCCTCCACGCCAACATCGCACCAGACCAGCCATCTTCCAGATGGAGTCAATTGGAGGAGAACGCGAGTGTGGAGCTCGTGGGTGGCGCTCCAATTGCACACAACAAAGCAGTCCTCGGGGAGTAGCTCGTACTCTAATTGGAAGAACCTGTAGCACGTAGGCGTGGAAGGAGCCCAGCCGCCGCCGATGATGTGTAGCGCATAGCCGGCATACGCGAAGGTCGGCGTCGGTGGAGACAGCGGAGAGGAGGCGAAGGTGCTGGGGCTTCTGCATCAGAGGAGGATGCAGGAGAGGCGTCGCAGACTTGGGGGAAGGGCGGCTTCGGCGGCGAGGAAATGCCGGGGAGGAGGAGTAGGTGGTGGGCGGCGGGGCTGCTGCATCAGAAAAGAAGGCAAGAGAGTTATCAGAGAAGAAGCGTCGTGGACTTGAGGGACGGGCCATGCCGGCGGCGTACTTGCTGGTCAGCATAGGAGGAGATGGGGTAGGGCGAGATGAGACAACGGGGAGGTGGCGGTGGAGGTTCTAGTGAGCGGTGGCGACAGAGAGGAGTCAAGAGAGGGGTCTGGAACAACCAGCGCCGGCGGCGCATGCAGCGGCAGCGGCCACTGGTTCCATCAAGAAATCAAGGCTTGTTTCCATCGTTCTCCCCTTTTCAAGAAGGATCGAGTGATTCTGGTTGCTTGGTTGGATAAGGTGGTTATAAAGTGGGTTGCCTCTCCTTCGTCAGATCCAGATCTAATGGTCGAGATTGATGGATGGCAGGCACACTATAACGCCCCGAGTCCGATGCTCCAGTTGCCTTCGATTTATTTTAGTTGTTGCCGTGTGTTTATTGTGTGTGGCATTGTCATAATTGTTTTGCATATTTCTTTTCCCTATGTTTGTTGCCATGATCATGTTGAGTGCCTTGTCATATTTGCTTCTTGCTTCATGATCATAATTGTTTACATTGCATTGTGCCTTTTGTCATTTTACATTTCATCATAATCACCATGTGCATCGCATACTTCATGATGTTGTCTTGCTCTATGCATGTTGCATGTGACCAAACCCCTTGCTATGTCTCTCAAATCTACCCTTGCATCAACACCTCCTTCTTCCTTCTTATTCCTTCCATTTTTGCTAGTGCCATTTTCTGTCCTCCATAAATGTTCATTCTTTTCCTATAAATCCTGCTCATTGCCTACACCCTCTCTGCCAATTTTCGACACATATGAATATGATTTGGTTGGGTTCAAAAAATTGCTCAAGTTTGGATTCAATTCAAACTTGAATTATTTTCCTACCTCTAAAAATTGCCAGATCAATTTATTCAAATCCTAAATAATTCCAGGAGCTCATAACAATTTTCATCTTTGCCACATCCCTTTTCAAACTCTCTACACTTTTCTCTCTTTCTTCCTGTTGTTGAAAAATGGGAAGCATAGGGAGCAGCAGCAGCCCACTCACCTGACCGAAGCCACCTGGGCCTTCCTACTTCCTCCCGGTCCGGCCCAGCCCCAGGCGCCTAGCGGCTACCTGCTCCGCTACAGCGTCGTCTCCCTCCTCTGCCTTCAGGAGCGCCAGCGCCGTGAGCTCTGCTTCACGGACGTCGAGGTCTTGCCGTCCGCGCCCCTACTAGCCACCTATAAGAAGCCCCGCTTGGCGTCCGTGCCCCTACGGTTTCCGTCTCGCCGCCGCTACCCCTTTCCTACCCTCTGTTTCTCCTTCTTCCTAAGGAAACAGAGGAGCAGAGAACCACCGAGCATGTTCCGCCATCGTTTGTGGGGCCTCCTTGTCGTCTTCTTCAACTTCAAGCAAGGCCAGGAGCAAGAAGGGTCCAAGGGCGCCGCGATCTTCTTCCTATACTTCGTCTGCTTCCTTTGCGTCGCCAAGTCCCGCGCCTGGCGTCCTCCCCTGCTTCCTTCTTCCTCGGACAGGAACCGCGTCGGGTTTAGAGCTCGTCCGCGTCACCGCCGGTTCGTCTCCGTGGCCGTAGCCGTGTCCTAGGGTGAGTTAGGTATACCTACTTCCCTCCCTCTTCTTCCTGTCGCGTTTAGGTCACCGGAGTCACTACTAGATCCATGCCATCGTCGTGCCCTCGCTGCTCCGGCGAATCTATGAAACTTTCAGAGAAACGCTGCCGTGACCCGTCCGGATCTTGTCCCTGCTCGTCTCGCTCGGGCCCCTGCTTCGCTTCACCTCGCCACATCCGCTGCACGCGCCACGGTCGTCGTGCTCTCGCGCCCGTGCCCGAGCGCAAGCTCGTGAACCTTCCTACTCCTGTTTCCATCCTACCACGCGCCAACAGAGGATGTTTTCCTCCACCGCACCCGCATGCCGCAGCCGCCCACACATGATTTGTTCTGTGCTCGCGCGCTTCGCCGCAGCCGCACGCCGGAGCCGAGCCACGCTCGCGCTCGAGCACAACCCCCTTCACCGCCTAGCTGCACGCCCGCCGTGGCCGTGGCCGAGCGCCTCGACCCGGGAGGCTGGCCTTTGTGTTTTGCTCTGGTTCATCGTCTGCTTCACTTAGAGCCGATCTGCTTCTTTAGCATGATCCACACATACCCGTCAGCGCGCGCACCCATGTATGTTTCTGCAACCCCGCCGGCGACCTGCAGCCGCTGGTGTTGGCTCCCGGTGCCGGTCATGTCCACCGTGCGTTCGAGCCATCTCTGATTCCATTTTGTCAGATCAACGCCAGCGCATTCATATCGAGCATAAGGCATCTCTTAGCATAGTTCGATAGTAGCCCATCTGGTTAACAGCGCATGCCCGTATCCAAGGGGTCTCGGGATCAAATCCCGTGCGCCCCCATTTTTCCATTTTGCTACCTGTTCGTGTTTCTTCAGTTCAGTTCAGTTCGAGAGGATGTGCCATCTAGGGCCGAACCCCTACAGTGAACAAGCACGTTTCAGCCCAGCTGGTCGTTGCGCTGCACTTCCACCGAGGCGACCTGAGATCTAATCCCCACGGCCGCACCTTTTGTTTTCACCAATTTTGCTTCACCCAGATCAAGCTCTGCTCATGTTTCATGTTCTGTCAAGTCCATTCTTCAGCACAATCTGGTTAGTAGCGCATTGGTCATCTCAGTGCGCAAACAGCAAGAGGTCCTGGGATCGAATCCCAGGGAGCCTCAATTCTTTTGCCCTGTGTCATTTTTTTCAATCAATCACACCCACCCACAGCTGCTTGGGCCAAATCCTCCTGGCCCACTGCCACTGTTTCAGATTCGGCCCGATGTTATATTTTTTTTTCCAGTCTGTGATTTTTGTCATATCCAGTGCCTGCATATTTTCAGAACTGCCATTGTTTTGCTTTGCTCATATTTAAATATGCATGCATCCAAACTAAACAAACTATATGTGTAAAATGCTTAGAATTTTATCTAGTTTCACAATATGCTGCTTTCATCCATGTTCGAAATGTCTAAAATGCTGTTTGCATATCATTTGCCTGATTGACATGTTGACATGATTTATTTCATAACTAAATAACAGTAGCTCAGAATTAAATGTTCTTTATATGTAAATGGGGTAGAAAAATGCATAGAATAACTTGATGCACTTAGTTTTCCTGTTTAACAACTTTAAAATATGGTTTAGGGCAGAACAGTACCAATTTTTGAAACATGCATATGGGGATTTTCCGGTTTTGTTGTTCGTTGTTCCGGCCCCATTTAAACTTGCCTAGATAGGTAGTTTTATTATACTTCACCTGTTGCCACATTATAAACATTTAACCTTGTCATGCATCATACTTGGTTGTGCATCATGCCTTGTTCATGTGTTGTTTGTTTACTATGTTGTTTGCTTCTTTCCGGTTGTGCTTCTTCTCGATAGTTCCTATTTTATTGCGATCGTGAGGATCCGTTCGTCTACACTTGGTTCGTCTTCATCCGTTCAACTTCTTCATGGACTCATTCTTCTTCCTAGCGGGATTTCGGGCAAGATGACCGTCACCTTGGATCTCACTACTATCATTGCTATGCTAATTGCTTCATTCTATCGCTATGTTGTGCTATCTATCACTTGTTCTTCAAGCCTCCCAATTTGCCATGTCAGCCTCTAACCTTTTCACCCTTTCTAGCAAACCGTTGCTTGGCTATGTTACCGCTTTTGCTCAGCCCCTCTTATAGCGTTGTTAGTTGCAGGTGAAATTGAAGATTGCTCCATGGTGGACAGGATTATGTTGGGATATCACAATATTTCTTATTTAATTAATGCATCTATATACTTGGTAAAGGGTGGAAGGCTCGGCCTTATGCCTGGTGTTTTGTTCCACTCTTGCCGCCCTAGTTTCCGTCATACCGGTGTTATGTTCCTTGATTTTGTGTTCTTTACGCGGTTGGGTGATTTATGGAACCCCCTTGACAGTTCGCTTTGAATAAAACTCCTCCAGCAAGGCCCAACCTTGGTTTTACCATTTGCCTCACCACCATCTATACTTTTCCCTTAGGAGTCGCTCTCCTGAGGGCCATTTTTATTTTAGCCCCCCCGGGCCAGTGCTTCTCTAAGTGCTGGTCCGAACCGAGCAGCCTGCGGGGCCACCTTGGGGAAACTTGAGGGCTGGTTTTACTCGTAGCTTGACTTATCCGGTGTTGCCCTGAGAACGAGATATGTGCAGCTCCTATCGGGATTGTCGGCACATCGGGCGGCTTTGCTGGTCTTGTTTTACCATTGTCGAAATGTCTTGTAAACCGGGATTCCGAGACTGATCGGGTCTTCCTGGGAGAAGGAATATCCTTCGTTGACCGTGAGAGCTTGTGATGGGCTAAGTTGGGACACCCATGCAGGGTTTAAACTTTCGAAAGTCGTGCCTGCGGTTATGTGGCAGATGGGAATTCCTTAATGTCCGGTTGTAGATAACTTGACACCAGATCCGAATTAAAACGCATCAACTGCGTGTGTAGCCGTGATGGTCTCTTTTTAGCGGAGTCCGGGAAGTGAACACGGTTTTGGGTTATGTTTGACGTAAGTAGGAGTTCAGGATCACCTCTTGATCATTTCTAGCTTCACGACCGTTCCGTTTCTTCTCTTCTCGCTCTTATTTGCATATGTTAGCCACCATATATGCTTAGTCGTTGTTTCATCTTTGCCACATCCCTTTTCAAACTCTCTACACTTTTCTCTCTTTCTTCCTGTTGTTGAAAAATGGGAAGCATAGGGAGCAGCAGCAGCCCACTCACCTGACCGAAGCCACCTGGGCCTTCCTACTTCCTCCCGGTCCGGCCCAGCCCCAGGCGCCTAGCGGCTACCTGCTCCGCTACAGCGTCGTCTCCCTCCTCTGCCTTCAGGAGCGCCAGTGCCGTGAGCTCTGCTTCACGGACGTCGAGGTCTTGCCATCCGCGCCCCTACTAGCCACCTATAAGAAGCCCCGCTTGGCGTCCGTGCCCCTAGGGTTTCCGTCTCGCCGCCGCCACCCCTTTCCTACCCTCTGTTTCTCCTTCTTCCTAAGGAAACAGAGGAGCAGAGAACCACCGAGCATGTTCCGCCATCGTTTGTGGGGCCTCCTTGTCGTCTTCTTCAACTTCAAGCAAGGCTAGGAGCAAGAAGGGTCCAAGGGCGCCGCGATCTTCTTCCTATACTTCGTCTGCTTCCTCTGCGTCGCCAAGTCCCGCGCCTGGCGTCCTCCCCTGCTTCCTTGTTCCTCGGACAGGAACCGCGTCGGGTTTAGAGCTCGTCCGCGTCGCCGCCGGTTCGTCTCCGTGGCCGTAGCCGTGTCCTAGGGTGAGTTAGATATACCTACTTCCCTCCCTCTTCTTCCTGTCGCGTTTAGGTCACCGGAGTCACTACTAGATCCATGCCATCGTCGTGCCCTCGCTGCTCCGGCGAATCTATGAAACTTTCAGAGAAACGCTGCCGTGACCCGTCCGGATCTTGTCCCTGCTCGTCTCGCTCGGGCCCCTGCTTCGCTTCACCTCGCCACATCCGCTGCACGCGCCACGGTCGTCGTGCTCTCGCGCCCGTGCCCGAGCGCAAGCTCGTGAACCTTCCTACTCCTGTTTCCATCCTACCACGCGCCAACAGAGGATGTTTTCCTCCACCGCACCCGCATGCCGCAGCCGCCCACACATGATTTGTTCTGTGCTCGCGCGCTTCGCCGCAGCCGCACGCCGGAGCCGAGCCACGCTCGCGCTCGAGCACAACCCCCTTCACCTCCTAGCTGCACGCCCGCCGTGGCCGTGGCCGAGCGCCTCGACCCGGGAGGCTGGCCTTTGTGTTTTGCTCTGGTTCATCGTCTGCTTCACTTAGAGCCGATCTGCTTCTTTAGCATGATCCACACATACCCGTCAGCGCGCGCACCCATGTATGTTTCCGCAACCCCGCCGGCGACCTGCAGCTGCTGGTGTTGGCTCCCGGTGCCGGTCATGTCCACCGTGCGTTCGAGCCATCTCTGATTCCGTTTCGTTAGATCAACGGCAGCGCATTCATATCGAGCATAAGGCATCTCTTAGCATAGTTCGATAGTAGCCCATCTGGTTAACAGCGCATGCCCATATCCAAGGGGTCTCGGGATCAAATCCCGTGTGCCCCCATTTTTCCATTTTGCTACCTGTTCGTGTTTCTTCAGTTCAGTTCAGTTCGAGAGGATGTGCCATCTAGGGCCGAACCCCTACAGTGAACAAGCACGTTTCAGCCCAGCTGGTCGTTGTGCTTCACTTCCACCGAGGCGACCTGGGATCTAATCCCCACGGCCGCACCTTTTGTTTTCACCAATTTTGCTTCACCCAGATCAAGCTCTGCTCATGTTTCATGTTCTGTCAAGTCCATTCTTCAGCACAATCTGGTTAGTAGCGCATTGGTCATCTCAGTGCACAAACAGCATTTCTAGCTTCACGACCGTTCCGTTTCTTCTCTTCTCGCTCTTATTTGCATATGTTAGCCACCATATATGCTTAGTCGCTGCTACAACCTCACCACTTTACCCCTTCCTTTCCCATTAACCTTTGCTAGTCTTGATACCCATGGTAATGGGATTGTTGAGTCCTCGTTGCAGGTACAGGTTATGCGATGATCATGACACGAGAGCAATGTTTGCTTGTTTTGGACTTCTTCTTCTGCTTCTTCTTTGATCAGGGGATAGGTTCCAGGTCGGCAGCCTGGGCTAGCAGGGTGGATGTCGTTTGAGTTTCTGTTTGTGTTTCATCCGTAATCGGATGTTGATCTTATGTATGTGTGTTGTATTCATGTGGCATTGTATGCCTCTGGTATGTATCCCCATCTATTATGTAATGTTGATGTAATGATATCCACCTTGCAAAAGTGTCTCAATATGCGGTTCTATCCTTGGTGGGACCTTCGAGTCTCTTTAGGATAGTATCGCATATTGGGCATGACACACACCATCACCACCAACTCGGTTTTTTTATAGGAGTAGAGAAACCAATTGATAGATTATGATCAGATCGAGTTGTCACCCTTCTGCTGTCATTGTTGGGGGGGGGGGAGAAAGACGTATCGAGAGTGTGCGCGGTAGGCACAGAGGCACAACTAGCGAGTGTGTGTGTGTGTGTGTGTGTGTGTGTGTGTGTGTGTGTGTGTGTGTTTGAAAGAGGAGTAGATATATTATTATCAAGATCGATGTGCCACCCTACTCCTTCGGTGCCGGGTAGTGTGTGTGTGTATGTTTGAGAGAGAAGCCAATCGATAGATTAGTATCAAGATCGAGGTGTCACCCTACTCCTTCGGTGTTGGGAAGTGTGGGTGTGTGTGGGGGGGGGCAGTGACACTCACATATCTCTACTCTTATAAAAAAAACAGAGTTGGTGATGATGGTGTTCCTGCCATCCTCCAATATAGGCCATCCGATTTATATCCGATGGATAGGAAGGAAACTATGGCAATTCTGCAAAATGATACCCACACCCCTCTCCGCATTTGCAAATAAGGCATTCCATCGTTCATCCCTTTGTCCCACAAGATAAACTTCTCATACAAATACATCTTGATGTTCCGTGCAACGCATGGGCATCTTGCTAGTAGGGAGAAGGAGTTTGTGTGACACATATCTAGCTATATTAAGGGATAGGTAGATAGCATATGTGTGAGAGACATTATTATACTTTGAGACATTAGTGGTTGTGGGTGGGCAAAATTAAAGGGGTGGGCGTGTTAGACATAGAGAGCGTGTGTGTTTCTGTGTGAGAGACTTGTAGGACGGGGTAGAAAGATGAATTTAACCCTGATGGAGGGAGAGAAATACATGAAGTGCGCGTGTGTGATTCCGATGCCCACATGGAAATGAGATATGTATGCGTGTGAGAGAGATTGCACAATTCATTCACATATCACTATCTAGCGATCGTGGACGTGCATCGCTTGAACATAAGTCAATATCTACTTCGTATCGTGGCCAAAGGTACAATATCGATTCGACGCTATAAAGATTGGACACTCACATATCACATTTTTTTCTATTTAAATAAACCTTTTCAGTTGTGCATGCCAAATTACAGTGATTTTTCTTCAAACAACCAATGTAGCTATCATGTACATGCACCATTGTTACTCTTGCATTCAAATTCATTAGTCTTGGATGATTTAAGTTTCTATTTTGAAGTAATTTATGTAATATTCATATATGAATTCAACGGGTAAACAATTTATGAAATGGAGGCTATGTAATAATATGAGGTAACACTTTTAAGTAGCTGACTACAATATCCCTTTCTTTTTGTGCGCCTCCACACTAACACGTCAATGCATTATGTTTAAATTAAATAACCAATGCCACTAAATTATCTATTTACACGAGAAATACATAGGCTGATCGTTTGATCCCTTTTTTTGTGAACGCGCCACTACACCCGTACGATTGGCCGTGCCCGTGTGAACGTCCAAGTTATCGGCGCATCATCCCGAGTTATTGTCTTTTTTTTCTGGTGTGGACTTCACACCAGTTATTAACTGCTGACACGTGCCCCGTGTACACAGTCTAGCATGACCTTCCCGCTAGCACGGTCCAAAATTAGTTGAAACCAGATACGAACGATCCCGCGGGCGGCAAAATCTCCCGCCTCCTTCTAAAATTTCTACCACCTTAGTCTTTATCATGCGAAATCCCCCTTTTGTCCTTGGTGCACGGAGACCAACAGTTACAATACCGCCCTCATCTACATGATAGGTCGGGGCTGCTTTGGTAACTTCCGGTTCCCCCAACTACACGGCACCCCCATTTCCTCTCCCCTCACACAAAACAACTAACTCCACAGCACCAGAGCATCTTACATCACGCCGTCCGTACTTCATCGCCCTTTCTCCCCTCCCCTCTCGAAACCCTAGACTGCTCATCCACCGGCGTACCATAGCCCATTCACTGCCAGCGGCGTCCACCTCGCCGGATCTGCTTCTGCGGCCGCATCTACCCCTCCCACCTCTCCTAGAAACAAGTAGACTGCTCATCCAGCACTCTACCACAACCCATTCAGTGCCGGTCTTTGTCCACGGCACCAGATCTGCTTCGCCAGTACTCTCGTCAACCACCGCGCATCTGCAGTGGCTCATTCGTACTCCCCACCGGAGACGCTTCGTCCACACCCCCCGGAGCCCACCGACGCCCCCGTCGACGGCCTCTGATCCTCTTCGCCGACACCTTCCTCAACCCTACCGGAGCCGCTTCGCCGATACCTTCCTCAACCCTACCGGAGCCGCTTCACCGACACCATCGTCAACCCTACCGGAGTAGCTTCACCTATACCATTCTCAACCCTATCGAGGCCGCTTTGCCAACTCACAAGTCCACGGCCTCAGATCCGCTTCCTCGCACCCTCATCCAACCTAACGGAGCAGCTTCTGACGCCACGTCCACGGCCGTAGATCCGCATCGTCGACACCACCCTTAACCCGACCACCGGAGCAGCTTCTGACGCCCCGTCCACGGCTGCAGATCCATGTCATCGACACCATCCTTAACCCAACCACCGGAGCAGCTTCTGACGCCCCGTCCACGGCCGCAGATCCGCGTCGTCGACACCATCCTTAACCCAACCACCGGAGCAGCTTCTGACGCCCCGTCCATGACCGCAGATCCGCGTCGTCGACACCATCCTTAACCCAACCACCGGAGTAGCTTCACCTACTCCCTCGTCCACGGCCACAGATCCGCTTCGCCCGCACCGTAGTCCACCCTACCGGAGCCGCTCCACAAACACCCTACTCGACAGTTCTAGATCTCCTTACCGGACCCCGACAGCCAGTGCAACCTCATCACCCTTGACATTTCTAACCTGATTCCCACCGTCTGGAGAGATACCAAGCACCCACCACGGCCTAGGTACTTGTCACCTTTAAACCCGTCCAGCATCACCTGCCCAATGTACTTCAAATATACTAACCGGTCGCTGTTACCTGTTATGCAGCTGGCAAAAACTACAAGGACGATGTTTCTTCTGGATCTAACAGCTTGGCCAACCAAGATCCTGGACTGAGGCATTGCTATGATCTTGTAAGCGCGTCTCTCTCTCTTGTATTGTTCTGTGCCTGCCAGCATGCTTTGCTAGGATTTCCACCAGTAATCCCTTTGTGCAGACAATGATTTCTACTACTGGCTGCTAAATTAGATATGTAGATGTCATACATGATACTACCTCGTACCTCCATTCCTAAATATAAGTCTTTCTAGAGATTCCACTATAGGCTACATACGGAGTAAAATGAGTGAATCTACACTCGAAAATGCATCTATATACATGTGTATGTGGTCCATGCTGGAATCTCTACATAGACATATATTTAGGAACAGGGGCAGTACATTACACAAAATCGTAGGTGGCATGTAGGAATTCCAGTGCACTACATTAGGCTCCCTTAGAGTGCCTGCTAGTCCAGCATACAGAGTCATGGCTAGTTTATGGTACGCACACAATCGTTAATTGGTGGTTTAAATATGCGCAAGGGATATGCAATGTAGTATCATGTAGAGATGTCTGAAATTAGCCGTGTCAACGTGCAGATAGGGTTACACAATGAAAAAGTACAACATGTATGTGGCAATTTCATGGAACATTGCAAAAAAAGGAGAGGCAGCGGTGAGCCTATACAGTGTGCTATGGTACGTCACTCCTCCATTGCAGTTATTTGTATGCCAGTTTATTAGCCAAGTTTCCTAGGGATAGTTATTACGAGTTATCCTAAGAAAATAAGCACCTATGAATATAAGCTCCATGTAATAAGCCAACCAGTTCTTTTCATTGCGTTTTCAGCTTATCTTTGGTATGATCAGTGGAAAGTCTAGATTGCATTATATTTTTTTTCATTTTGCTGCCCATATGGAAATTAATTTGACTTGCAAACATCACAAATTGAACCCAGTGCAGTAATTAATATGATGGGAAAACAGACCATCACTATTTTCTCAAAATGCAAATACAAAGATACCATCTACTTGGCACAATCTACTTTGGTCAATGTTTTCCATAGAGATCCCATTGCCTAATTTAAACGAAAAATGCATGACCCACATTTAAATGAAGAACATACTGAAATTCGATGGTCCAAGTGGCTGGTTATTATCATATAGCAGCAGCACCTGAAAGCATCATATAGCAGCAGCAGCTCATAGCAACTCATCATACAACAGCAGCAGTCTGTAGTTCATCATATACCAGCAGCAGCTCATAGCAATTCATCATATAACAGCAGCAGGAGCAGCTCATAGCAATTCATCATATAGCAGCAGCAGGAGCAGCTCATAGCAATTCATCATATAGCAGCAGCAGGAGCAGCTTATAGCAACTCATCATATAGCAGCAGCAGCAACTCATAGCAATTCATCATATAGCAGGAGCAGCAGCTCATAGCAACTCATCATACAGCAGCAGCAGCTCATAGCAATTCATCATATAGCAGCATGAGGAGCAGCTCATAGCAATGCATCATATAGCAGCAGCAGAAGCAGCTCATAGCAATTCATCGTATAGTGGATCAGAATGAAAATTTGGCAAAAAATCAGAGGAGATCCTCACCTTGTTGGATGAGCTCATCCTTTAACATCACCTCAAGGCCATGACCTGGGAGGAGGGGAGGGGGAATAAGGAGCCTTCTGCTGTAGTGTGGCATTAGCCGTAGTTGTGCAGCGCCCGCCGGAGTAGTGCGTTGGACGAACCACAGTGGAGCAGCTACCGGAGACCATGAGAATGAGGGGCGGCGCCAGAGGGAGGAACAGCCAGGGAGATTTGCCCCTACCCGCCAGCCATGTAGCCTAGCTGGACATAACATCATCGAGGACCAGGCCAGATGGGACCAGTGGCGACGGCTCGCTGGAGGAACCCTAGTGCTGCAGGCAGGGGATCGAGGTAGAGGGAAAGGGGAGAGGAGATGCAAGCGGGCAGGCAATGAATGCTTGCGTGTTTGTTTTAACTTGAGGGTCAGGTGTGACACAGGCGTCAACAGTTGCATTTTGAGTGTAATATAGTCAGACAACAGAGTCATTTCACTATTCCCCTTCCCTTCAATTTTTAGTGAGGTTCTACCCGAAACACCCCCTCCAAAGCGAAATTAGTTAAGCCCAAGCCCATAACTCAAAAATGACTTCTTTACATCTTTTATGGCTTATTTTGACAATATGCCCTGAAAAGGCGGAATCAAACTGGCCCTTAACCTGCAATTCAATTGTGCGTGCAATGATGAATCACTCCTGCATGCTATCCGTACATTTAGGCATCATCATACATGGCATAACCTAATACATGTGCATTCCATTGTAGAATCTGGAATATGCAATGTTTATGTTAGTTCATATGTTGCACATGATGTTTAAATGCCCCTTAAATCTGGTCAGTCAAGTGATGGTCTTTAAGCCTCCTTCTTTGCTTCTTTTCTTGATATCTAAGATTTTCTCACACATCTGTTCAATTGCTTGTTTGCATCAGCCAGCCATACTAGGACTGTTTGCTGCTTTGGTTACTTGCTGTTCTTGACCTAATACTCTAACAGATCTTGTCAATGATTTAAACACCAAGGGCTGCTGTAGTGGGTCCTTGTCTAACTCATAGGTGACATAAAGGTTTGGATGTACACTACAGTAGGCTCTCCAAGAGTACCTGGAGATCCAGTTCGATGGTATGCCTAGTTTTTACATAGTGCAGACATAGTAAATGCTCATTTCATTGTGTGCAAGTGCAAGAGATGCGTCATATTTCATTACGTGGTGTTGTTTTGTTATAATCTCATCCTTTTGTGTTCACAGACTGGAAAGTATGCATATTTATCTTCCAAGGAGACGAGTAACTAGTTTGTGTCACCTTGCAGAGGGGGTGCAATGAAGATAAGATTGAGGATTTCCAAGTACAAGATGTTAGGAAGGAGCCTTGCAAGAGAAGTAGGAGCTGCGCTGAGCCTCTTCAACCTGCTAAGGTAAGTCACTGTATGCAACTCAACAGTTCAATTCCTTGTTTGTTTCAGGCATAGTTAATTTGCTCTTTTCAATTGCTTTATTTGTCCTCAGTTAATGAGATGCCCAAATAATCATGCCTAATGTTCGGTACTTGTATAACTATTAGTTGACATAATTAAAGGCCTTACCATTTAATTACTCTGCCGAAGTGTGCCTGAAGCTTTGAAGTCTATTAACCAACTATTATTGCATGAGGCTCACAATCTAGTTTATACTGCGCTAATGATTGCATAGATTTGCCTGTTGTAGTATGTTTGTATGAAACCCTCTACTGTTCATTATGCTCCCTAAGACATTAATTGAGATATAGAATGGCCAACTGCTTGCTTATACACAACTTGCTGTCTAAATTTGTAACTTGTCTGTTTTTTCGATTGGGCCCCAACATCATGCTCCTCTGGTGAACTAAGAGGGATTTCTGTATGCAGGTTGCACATACTATCTTTCTTATAATTTTTAAAATATCACCTGCTTATGCTTCATGACGTGTAACATTATTGATAGTCCTATTTTACCATGTAGTACAAAATAGTGTCTTGCTCGCTTCACTGTTGTAACTATATTTTTGCCCTAGTCATGTGTACTTATAGAAACATTTCAGGATGAAGTGACATCAACACAAAGATCTACGAGCAGTGCGGCATGGCCATTACTGAATGATTATGGATTGGAATTGGAATGTGCTGATGTACTCGAGCATCAACTAGAGGTGGCAAGACAACATGTACATGATTGTCAACATTTAATCAACAAGTTGAGACTGGACATGCATGTATTAGATGCAGGAGTCAAAAAAATGAAACAAGATACTGAGGTAACCATGAAGGAATTGGAGATTTTGCAGACTGAAATTTGGGCTACCTGAATCCGGCCAATCGATTATAGTTCAAATGGAGTTAAGTTGATGCGCGTCCATGATGTATGAGCTGTATTTGCCCAGTGTATGTAATTTGTTGTTTGTGTATGCTTTATTAACACCTGTGCCGAACCATAATGCCCAGTGGGTATAATCGGCTGTAATTTCTTTATTGTATAGTGTAGGATTATTCTACCTTTCTATGCCTTGATCTCTTTGTTGTATAGTGTATGCTTATTAGAGGTGATAGTATTGAGTAGGATAATTCTTTGAATATGCTATATCGTTCAAATGGGGCCCAACTCGCCCGACCATGGTCCTTCACGGGCCGTATGATCCATGGGTCATGTACGGGCCGTCGGATCCATGGGCCTTCAATCGGCCGTCGGACCCATGTGCCTTCAATGGGCCGTCGAACCCATGGGCCTTCAATGGGCCGTCGGATCCATGGGCCTTCTATGTCTCGTAGGATCATGGGCCTTCTACGTCTCGTAGGATCCATGGGCCTTGTAAAGGCCGACTCATTTATGGGTATTGTACGGGCCTTTAATGGTCCATACACAGCCCTTTAATGGTCCGTACATGGGCCTTTAATGGAAATCGTACGTTTTATGGGCTTACCATAGCGGGCCATTAATAGGCCGTATTTGGTGATGCTATGAAAATGGCCCAACAGATTAACGGTCCACAAACGGGCCGACTATAACGACGGGCTGAATTTGGCCCACAAGCAGAAAATGACAGTAACGGCCCGTAAGTAACTGAATGCTGCAAATGAGCCCAAGAATAAATGGGCCCTCAAAAGGCCGAAAGATAACTTGGGCTGGAAACGGCCCAATGGAATAACGGGCCGTTAATGGGTATAAAGTGATAGACTGTTCATTATGGGCCAGTTTCACCACGGGCCATTTATGGGTGTAAAGTGATACACTATTCATTATGGGCCAGTTTCAACACGAGCCGTTAATGGGCCAATAGTTACAAAGGGCCTCATATGGGCCGAAAGACATCATGGGCCAGAAGTGAAAACGGGCTGGAATCATATTTGATGGCCCAGATGACGCTACTGGGCCTAATTCGGATAGGGCATAATGGGCCTTGGGTTAGCGGGCTGTAAATGGGCTATACGCGAACATGCCGTTAACAGGCTTTCCATGGGCCGGCCCGCCTCCTTTTGACCAAGTCAAACGGGCCGGCCTTTTCACAGGAATGGGCCACTGTTGGGCCGTGCCACGCGTCCACGTATCATAGGCGCCTTCTGTCCAATGAGTGGATGACATCTGTCCCAATGATGAGCCGACACGTGTTTCCTCCAGCCAATGATGATTTTACACGTGGAAAATCCCTATTGGTCGGGGCTGTTAACGGGTTATCAGATCCAAAACCCAATCCGATAGCTTAACGGCGTTCCATTACGGTGGATGCCATGTGTCGATCACCCTTGACGAAAGCACTTCTGTGACGCGTGATTTATTGTCATGGAAGTGGACACTTCCGTGATGATAATTTTGGTAATATCATGGAACACTTCTACGACAGCACATGTATGACTATCTTGATTCTGTCATAAATTTGTCATGGATGTACATGCATGACAAAAAACGCGACCTACTGTAAGAAACAGGTATCATCACAGAAGTGTATTTTTTTTTGTAGTGCAAGTTGCTGCTCAAGTGAAGAAGCCCAAGTATGGACCTAAGCCTGAGACTGAGTGCTTCTACTACAAAGGGACTGGTCACTTGAAGCGGAACTGCCCCAAGTATTTGGCGGATAAGAAGGATGGCAAGGTGAACAAAGGTATATGTGATATACATGTTATTGATGTGTACCTTACTAATGCTCGCAGTAGCACCTGGGTATTTGATACTGGTTCTGTTGCTAATATTTGCAACTTGAAACAGAGACTACGGATTAACCGAAGATTGGCTAAGGACGAGGTGACGATGCACGTGGGAAATGGTTCCAAAGTCAATGCGATCGCCGTTGGCACGGTACGTCTACATCTACATTCGGATTAGTTTTAGACCTGAATAATTGTTATTTGGTGCTAGCGTTGAGCATGAATATTATATCTGGATCTTGTTTGATGCGAGACAGTTATTCATTGAAATATGAGAATAATGGTTGTTCTATTTATCTGAGTAATATCTTTTATGGTCATGCACCCTTGAAGAGTGGTCTATTTTTGTTGAATCTCGATAGTAGTGACACACATATTCATAATATTGAAGCCAAAAGATGCAGAGTTGATAATGATAGTGCAACTTATTTGTGGCACTGCTGTTTGGGTCATATTGGTGTAAAGCGCATGAAGAAACTCCATTCTGATGGTCTTTTGGAATCACTTGATTATGAATCACTTGGTACTTGCGAACCATGCCTCATGGCTAAGATGACTAAAACTCCGTTCTCCGGAACAATGGAGCGAGCAACAGAGTTGTTGGAAATCATACATACTGATGTATGTGGTCCGATGAATATTGAGGCTCGTAGCGGGTATCATTATTTTCTCACCTCCATAGATGATTTGAGCAGATATGGGTATATCTACTTGATGAAACATAAGTCTGAAACATTTGAGAAGTTCAAAGAATTTCAGAGTCAAGTGGAAAATCATCGTAACAAGAAAATAAAGTTTCTATGATCTGATTGTGGAGGAGAATATTTGAGTTACGATTTTGGTCGTCATTTGAAACAATGCAGAATAGTTTCACAACTCACGCCACCCGGAACACCACAACGTAATGGTGTGTCCGAACGTCGTAACCACACTTTATTAGATATGGTGCGATCTATGATGTCTCTTACTGATTTACCGCTATTGTTTTGGGGTTATGCTTTAGAGACGGCTGCATTCATGTTAAATAGGGCACCATCTAAATCCGTTGAGACGACACCTTATGAACTGCGGTTTGGCAAGAAACCCAAGTTGTCATTTCTGAAAGTTTGGGGCTGCAATGCTTATGTGAAAAAGCTTCAACCTGATAAGCTCGAACCCAAATCGGAGAAATGTGTCTTCATAGGATACCCAAAGGACACTATTGGGTACACCTTCTATCACAAATCCGAAGGAAAGATATTCGTTGCTAAGAATGGATCCTTTTTAGAGAAGGAGTTTCTCTCAAAAGAAGTGAGTGGGAGGAAAGTAGAACTTGATGAGGTAACTGTACCTGTTCCCTTATTGGAAAGTAGTTCATCACAGAAATCAGTTCCTGTGATCCCTACACCAATTAGTGAGGAAGCTAATGATAATGATCATGAAACTTCAGATCAAGTTACTACCAAACCTCATAGGTCAACGAGAGTAAGATCCGCAGCAGAGTGGTACGGTAATCCTATTCTGGAGGTCATGTTACTTGACCATGACGAACCTACGAACTATGAGGAAGCGATGATGAGCCCAGATTCCGCGAAATGGCTTGAGGCCATGAAATCTGAGATGGGATCCATGTATGAGAACAAAGTGTGGACTTTGGTTGACTACAAAGCCTGACTACAAAGCCTGACTTGTTGCGAAAGGTTTTCGACAAGTTCAAGGAGTTTACTACGATGAGACCTTCTCACTCGTAGTGATGCTTAAGTCTGTCCGAATCATGTTAGGAATTGTTGCATTTTATGATTATGAAATTTGGCAAATGGATGTAAAGACTGCATTCCCTGAATGGATTTCTGGAACAAGAGTTGTATATGATGCAACCCGAAGGTTTTATCGATCCAAAGGATGCTAACAAAGTGTGCAAACTCCAGCGATCCATTTATGGACTGGTGCAAGCCTCTCGGAGTTGGAATAAACATTTTGATAGTGTGATCAAAGCATATGGTTTTATACAGACTTTTGGAGAAGCCTGTATTTACAAGAAAGTGAGTGAGAGCTCTGTAGCATTTCTAATATTATATGTGGATGGCATATTGTTGATTGGAAATGATATAGAATTTCTGGATAGCATAAAAGGATACTTGAACAAGAGTTTTCAATGAATGACCTCGGTGAAGCTGCTTATATATTGGGCATCAAGATCTATAGAGATAGATCGAGATGCTTAATTGGACTTTCACAAAGCACATACCTTGATAAAGTTTTGAAGAAGTTCAAAATGGATCAAGCAAGGAAAGGGTTCTTGCTTGTGTTACAAGGTGTGAAGTTGAGTCAGACTCAATGCCCGACCACTGCAGAAGATAGAGAGAAAATGAAAGTTGTTCCCTATGCTCCAGCCATAGGCTCTATCATGTATGCAATGCTGTGTACTAGACCTGATGTGTGCGTTGTTATTAGTTTAGCAGGGAGGTACCAAAGTAATCCAGGAGTGGATCACTGGACAGCAGTCAAGAACATCTTGAAATACCTGAAAAGGACTAAGGATATGTTTCCCGTTTATGGAGGTGACAAAGAGCACATCGTAAATGGCTACGTCGATGCAAGCTTTGACACTGATCCAGATGACTCTAAGTCACAAATCAGATACATATTTATATTGAACGGTGGAGTTGTCAGTTGGTGCAGTTCTAAGCAAAGCATTATGACGGGATCTATGTGTGAAGCGGAGTACATAGCTGCTTCGGAAGCAACAAATGAAGGAGTCTGGATGAAGGAGTTCATATCCGATCTAGGTGTCATACCTAGTGCATCGGGTCCAATGAAAATCTTTTGTGACAATACTGGTGCAATTGCCTTGGCAAAGGAATCCAGATTTCACAAGAGACTCAAACACATCAAGAGACGCTTCAATTACATCCGCGATCAAGTCAAGGAGGGAGACATAGAGATTTGCAAGATACATGCGGATCTGAATGTTGCAGACCCATTGATTAAGCCTCTCTCACGAGCAAAACATGATCAACACCGAGACTCCATGGGTGTTACAATCATTACTGTCTAATCTAGATTATTGACTCTAGTGCAAGTGGGAGACTGAAGGAAATATGCCCTAGAGGCAATAATAAAGTTGTTATTTATATTTCCTTATATCATGATGAATGTTTATTATTCATGCTAGAATTGTATTAACTGGAAACTTAGTACATGTGTGAATACATAGACAAACAGAGTGTCACTAGTATGCCTCTACTTGACTAGCTCATTAATCAAAGATGGTTAAGTTTCCTAGCCATAGACACGAGTTGTCATTTGATGAATGGGATCACATCATTAGAGAATGATGGGATTGACTTGACCCATTCCATTAGCTTAGCACTTGATCGGTTAGTATGTTGCTATTGCTTTCTTCATGACTTATACATGTTCCTATGACTATGAGATTATGCAACTCCCGAATACCGGAGGAACACTTTGTGTGCTATCAAACATCACAACGTAACTGGTGATTATAAAGATGCTCTACAGGTGTCTCCGATGGTGTTTGTTGAGTTGGCATAGATCAAGATTAGGATTTATCACTCTAACTATCGGAGAGGTATCTCTGGGCCCTCTCGGTAATGCACATCACTATAAGCCTTGCAAGCAATGTGACTAGTGAGTTAGTTGCGGGATGATGCATTACGGAACGAGTAAAGAGACTTGCCGGTAACAAGATTGAACTAGGTTTTGACATACCGATGATCGAATCTCGGGCAAGTAACATACCGATGACAAAGGGAACAACGTATGTTGTTATGCGGTTTGACCAATAAAGATATTTGTTGGTGTCAAAACCGGCGGATCTCGGGTAGGGGTCCCGAACTGTGCGTCTAGGCGGATGGTAACAGGAGACGAGGGACACGATGTTTTTACCCAGGTTCGGGCCCTCTTGATGGAGGTAAAACCCTATGTCCTGCTTGATTAATATTGATGATGTGTGTTACAAGAGTAGATCTACCACGAGATCAAGGAGGCTAAACCCTAGAAGCTAGCCTATGGTATGATTGTTGTTCGTCCTATGGACTAAAGCCATCCGGTTTATATAGACACCGGAGAGGGCTAGGGTTACACAGAGTCGGTTACAATGGTAGGACATCTACATATCCGTATCGCCAAGCTTGCCTTCCACGCCAAGGAAAGTCCCATCCGGACACGGGACGAGGTCTTCAATCTTGTATCTTCATAGTCTTGGAGTCCGACCGATGATGATAGTTCGGCTATCCGGACACCCCCTAATCTAGGACTCCCTCAGTAGCCCCTGAACCAGGCTTCAATGACGACGAGTCCGACGCGCATATTGTCTTCGGCATTGCAAGGCGGGTTCTTCCTTCGAATAATTTATAGAAGATTGTGAACACCAGGATAGTGTCCGACTCTGCAAAATAAATTCCACATACCACCGCAGAGAGAATAATATTTACACAAGTTCAATCTGCGGACGTATTTCGTGGCGTGACGTCACACCACAACCAAGCCTTTACTTGAATCGTTTTTATTGTACCACCTCAGCATGTTTAGCGAAGCAGTTTCCTTGGCACGTCTTGTCGAAGCAGAGATCGTGTTCCCCTCATTCCGGGATTCCCATCAATATGGACGTGGGTAACGCAACCACGCCATTAATTGCGGTGCTTGGGGGATAAGCGAGTTTTACCAGGCCGGTGGGGACACATGTTTTTGTCTGCCCATATAAGGGGATAAAGATCCAACCCTTTTACCTGCGCCTTCTTCCTCCTTGGCTTATCCATCCCCACGAACTTCGAGCTCCAGCGCCCAAGTCCGCACATCTCACCTCGACCTTCTCCAACTATGTCCGGAGCGGGAGGCAAGTGGATGGCCTCCTCCGTTACGGAGGAGCACATCCAGAAGCTGCGCAGTGCCAGATATCTATCCAACAATATCGCGCATTGGCTCCCCGACGAGGGAGAGCTCATCCCCACCCCCAGGCCCCATGAGAGGGTAGTATTTCTCCCCCATTTCCTCCACGGACTGGGCTTCCCGCTCCATCCCTTTGTCCGGGGACTCATGTTCTACTACGGCCTGGATTTCCATGATCTGGCCCCGAATTTCATCCTCAACATCTCGGCATTTATCGTCGTGTGTGAGGCCTTCCTCTGCATCCAGCCCCACTTCGGCTTGTGGCTCAAGACCTTCAGTGTCAAGCCGAAGGTTGTGAAGGGCCGCCAAGCGGAGTGCGGAGGCGCCATGGTGGGCAGGATGTCCCACGTTACTTGGCTTGAGGGCACTTTCGTGGAAACCATTAAGGGGTGGCAATTAGGGTGGTTCTACATCACCGAGCCGCGTGACCCTGCATGGGCGGCGGCCCCCGAATTCAGATCTGGCATCCCCACACGGCTCACCTCCTGGAAAGAGAGCGGCCGGATCTGGGGTGATTCGGAAGAGCTGACCGGACTCCAAGCCTGCATCCAGAAGCTGGTGGACAAGAAGCTCAAGCTTGTCAACGTGGTCCAGGTCATGCTCATCCGCCGGATTCTCCCGTGCCAACGACGGGGCTTCAACATGTGGGAGTTTTATCCGGCGCAACACCAGACTTTGAGCGGGCTCTTCGACACTACGTACGAAGATGTATGGAAGGTGCTGTTTAAGGGCGCCGAGGCTCCCGCATCCGCTACCGAAGATCGCGGATTCAGTTTGCAGCGTCCGGCTGATGAGGTAAGTGATTTTGTCCTTTACAGAACGCTTGTTTTCCATAGTTTGACTCTATGCGGGATCTAAACTCCCTCTCCTTTGACAGGACTGGCTGGAGAAGGCTAAACAGACTATCTGTCCGGCCCCATTACCAGAGGACCCAGCGGATGCCCGCTTAACGGGGCTGCTGGCTCCGGCACCCCATGTGGTGCCGGAGAAGAAGGCCAAGAAGAAGGCCACGGGTACTCGAAAGAGTTCCCGTTTTCAGGTGTTATCGGATGATGACTCCGATGCAGACTCCTCCCACCAAGGCGAGGAGGAGAAGAAGAAAGCCTCTCCCCCAGCGGGGGGAGGGAAGAAAAGGAAGGCTTCCCCTACAGGGGAGGCCGAAGGGTCCAAGAAGGGAAGGACTCCTCCTCCGGACTGCTCTGCCAACGCCGGCAACGACGACGAGGATTGGCCTCCAAGGGCCAAGCCCCTGGCGAGATCGTAAGTATCCGGACTCCCGAATAACTTCATGATTTTTCTTTTTGCCACGTAGTGTCTTTCTAATGCCGCATACAACCCTGCAGTCCGCCCAAGGATGATCTTCCCGCTTCGTCGAACGGGTCCTTAGGTGTGTCGGATATGGATTCTCTTCCGACTGCCTCCACCCCCCGTGATGCGGACTACGCCGAGGTGGGATCCCGGGAAGGGACCCACCGGGAGGAGGAGGACCTGGAGGTGTCGCAGGACAACCTCCCGGACTTTGCACCGGACTCGGCCCCGGATCCCGTAGTGGCTCCTGAGTCCGGCGGGCGGCCCCTTCGTAAGAAGGGCAAGACCATGTCGCCGGCAGCCTCCATCCAACCGGAGGCGCCGGATAGCTTGCTGGAGGCGCTCAACGGCGCCTTCATCGAAGAGGAACACCGCATTGTTATGAGTGCGGTGATTCAGAAGGTTCAGGTCGCCAAGAGCAGGCTGACCGAAGCCTGCAGCAGCCTTCTAACAGGCTTTGAGGTAAGAATTTTGATATATATATATATAAAGTAGTACCGCATAGACAGTAGCCCCTGATGCTCGGTTCGGTGTTCGGAAAGAAAAGCCGGACCGAGGATCTAAAAAGATATAAGCAGGAGTCGTAAAAAATATGTCAATATGGGATTGCAGGCTGTGCTGCTGACCTCTGCCGCACTGACTGCGGAGGTCAATACTTTGAAGGAAAGCCTCGAGCGGTCCGAGAACAAGCTCGGCCGTGCCAAGAAGCAGCTCGAGGACAAGGAAGGTGAGTAACACCTTATTAAAATTGTACCTTACAGAAAAGGATTTGGTTGCAAGAAAAATAATAAGGATAACATGGATATAGCAGGGGCCACGAACGAGGTGGTGGCCCTGAAGGAGGCGGTGTCCGTGGCCGAACGCAATGCGGCCGCTGAACACACCGAGCGGGAGAAGCAGGGGGCGCGGGTGGCGGAGGTACAACAAGAGCTCCAGGCTCTCATGGAAAAACATGAGAGTTTGGAGCGTGACTCGAAGACCCGAGAGTCCGAGCTTGCGACGGCTCTTGAGAGTGCCAAATCCGCTAAGGCCGAAGCCTATAAGGCCCTCCAGGAGATCGATGTGTTGAAGAAAATAGCGGCGGGTAAGGCATTTTTCATGCAAAGTAAGCATGTGAGTGTGAATTACCTATCACTTACCCGAACTCGGAGCTCTCCAGGAGCGTTCGCAGAGTAAGCATGCGTTCAACACAACAAACAAGGCAACCGGACTTATAATGCTTGAACACTCTCACTTAGCTATAGAATTCTATAATTTTAAATTTCGGCGAAGCCCCTAGTGTTCGGAAGGCCGAATTCGGGGCGCTATCCACGCCTTGGGCCGGACAAAGCTGACTCCTCGCTCTAAGCGGCATAAGTCTTTAGGGACTCGCAAAAAACCTGTCGAACAGCGACCGGCTCTCGCCTCATCATGACAGTCAGTTTTAGCTTTCTCCACTGAGGCGTTAACCTAGCTCAACTGGGGTGCAATCGCAGTGGTTCTCCCAGTGCTACCTTAGCCGATACAACGGAACATAAGGTACCAAAACATGGGAGCCGGGCAAACCCAACTATTGACCCAAGAACATGATTTGGAGCCGATGCATATAATGCTATAAGTTCGGGGTGCCGCACTTGTGAAAGTGTTCGGACTTATCACACCATGATGCGAGAAACATAAGCCCCTGGTGTATTTAGCCGTACCAAAGTGTACGGATGCAACATGTCATAAATGAACATATGTATAAGAAAGAAATGCAAGTGAAAGTAAAAAGCTGTTGCATTGTTTACTCAAGAAAGACTGCTGTGAATGCAGAACGATACAAATGGTGTGATAAGCAAGGGATGCGACTATTAAACATGTCCCCCTCCAGGGGTAGGCTGCGGGATGTTGTATAAAACAGTTTTAGTTCTCGTAATGGAGACCACCTGAGTATTCGTAGTAGCTTTTCTCCTTCCTGGCTGTTGCATCGTGAGTTTGGCAGGTCTGCTGCTGGACAAGGCCTCTGATGAATGGAGTCCTGTGTAAAAAGAAAAAGAAAAAAGAACGACACACTTGGGAGCCCCTGGTGTGGTTAAGCCGCATTCTGGGCCTGTCGTGGTCGTGCCCCTTCCCCATGCCCATGGTATCTCCAAGCGTAATGGTGTACGCAAAGGACCTGTCTTGAAATTTTGCAGGGGCTAAGGTTGGGGCCGCACTGCTACGCGTGCTCGTTACGTGCCAGGTGGTCTTGTTGTAGGTTGCTCCGGGCTCGTTTAGCCGTGTCCGGTCGCTTAACGGCCGGACTCGAGAATTGCCTTAAGAGGCTGCACTGTATTTCTACCGCGAGAGCCGCTGTATGTTCCTCCGTTAGGAGGGAGCATTCAGTGTTTCCATTGACCGTGATGACCCCTCGAGGGCCTGGCATCTTGAGCTTTAGGTAGGCGTAGTGCGGCACCGCATTGAATTTTGCAAACGCGGTGCGTCCGAGCAAAGCATGATAGCCGCTGCGAAACGGAACTATGTCGAAGATTAACTCCTTGCTTCGGAAGTTATCCGGGGATCTGAAGACCACTTCCAGTGTAAATGAGCCTTTACAATTGGCTTCTACACCTGGTATGACGCCTTTAAAGGTCGTCTTGGTAGGTTTGATCCTTGAAGGATCTATGCCCATTTTGCGCACTGTATCCTGATAAAGCAGGTTCAGGCTGCTGCCGCCGTTCATTAGGACTCTGGTGAGGTGAAATCCATCGACGATTGGGTCTAAAACCAATGCGGCGAATCCGCCATGGCGGATGCTGGTGGGGTGGTCCCTTCGGTCAAAGGTGATCAGGCAGGAGGACCATGGATTAAACTTCGGGGCAACTGGCTCCATCGCGTATACATCCCTGAGAGCACGCTTCCGCTCCCATTTGGGTATGTGCGTTGCGTATATCATGTTCACCGTTCGCACCTGTGGGGGGAAACCCTTCTGTCCTCTATTGTTCGGCGGTCGGGTCTCTTCCTCGTCATCTCTATGCAACCCCTTGTCATTGTTTTCGGCAATTAACTTGCCTGCCTGCTTAAATACCCAACAGTCCCTGTTGGTGTGGTTGGCTGGCTTTTCGGGGTTGTCGTGTATCTGGCACAAGCGGTCGAGTATTCGGTCCAAATTGGACGGACCCGAAGTAGTTCTTTTGAATGGCTTTTTCCGCTGACCGGGTTTGGAGCCTCGGAATCTGGTAATGACTGCCGTATCCTCACTATTATCGCCGTTAATGCGGCGTTTGTTTTTGTTGCGACGCGACCTACCATTGCGGTCCTTGATATCCGGACTGCCAGAATTTTTGCTGAGGTTGTTGCTGCGTGCTAGCCAACTGTCCTCACCCGCGCAAAAACGGGTCATGAGTAATGTGAGGGCCGCCATAGATTTCGGCTTTTCCTGTCCCAGGTGCCGGGCAAGCCACTCGTCACGGATGTTATGTTTGAAGGCCGCGAGGGCCTCCGCATCCGGACAGTCGACGATTTGGTTTTTCTTGGTTAAGAACCGTGTCCAGAATTGTCTGGCCGATTCGTCTGGCTGCTGAATTATGTGGCTTAGGTCGTCAGCGTCTGGTGGTCGCACATATGTGCCTTGGAAGTTATCGAGGAATGCGGCTTCCAGGTCTTCCCAACTCCCAATTGACTCTGCTGACAAGCTGTTAAGCTAATGCCGGGCTGGTCCTTTAAGCTTGAGTGGGAGATATTTGATGGCGTGAAGATCAACACCGCGGGCCATGTGGATGTGAAGGAGATAGTCTTCGATCCAGACCGCGGGGTCTGTTGTGCCGTCGTAAGATTCAATATTCACGGGTTTAAACCCTTCGGGGATTTGATGATCCATTACTTCGTCTGTGAAGCATAGTGGGTGTGCGGCGCCTCTGTACTGGGCAGTATCACGACGGAGCTCAAGAGAGCTTTGTCTATGTTCGGCCCGGCCGGACTTACTGTGTCCAGCGTGACAGCTGTCGTCACGTGTCGTGGGGCGCCCACGTGATCTGTAGATCGATCTTGATTGTCTTGCCTTGTCCTCCAATATATCCCACAAGTCCGGAGCGTTCCCCTGTGGCCTTGTGCTTTTCGAGCGGTGCCGGGGTACGGTTCTGGTGAAGGGCCTAGAGACCTCTCTGTCGCGACCACGAGGTGGTCGGTCGGCCGTATTGTCTGCTGGTGATGCAGGTTCATATGCTTCCTCCTCTAATCAGGGGAGCAGCTTGCGTTTAGGGTAGCTTTTGGAGGGGCGTTCGAGCTCGTGCTCTTCGGCCGCGAGGACTTCAGTCCATCTGTCGGCTAGCAGATCTTGATCAGCTCTAAGCTGTTGCTGCTTTTTCTTGAGGCTGTTTGCCGTGGCCATAAGCCTGCGTTTAAAACGCTCTTGTTCGACGGGGTCCTCAGGTACGACGAATTCATCATCGTCGAGGCTCGCCTCGTCTCCGGAGGGAGGCATATAATCCTCTACCTCTTCTTCTGCCGCTCTCTCATGAGGGCTGGCGTCTCCGTCCTCCTGTGTTGAATTTTGCTGGAGTGGGTTGTCTTCGGCACTGTCTGGGGTGTTATTGTCTCCGGTGCCGAAATCATCATTCTTGCTGTGGCGGGATTTAGAGCGGCACCGCTGGTGCCTGCGCTTGGGCTGTTTCTTGGAGGGGTCATCCTCAACTATTCCCTCGCCATTCCCATCCTTTGGAATATCCACCATGTATATGTCATACGATGAGGTGGCTTTCCAGTGCCCGGTAGGCGCTGGTTATTGGTCGTCTCCGGCATCGTCGTCCATACCGTCGATGTCTTCAGAGTCGTAGTCTAGCATGTCGGTTAGATTGTCGACAGTGGCTACCAAGTGGGTGGTGGGTGGGCTTTGAATTTCTTTGTCGTCCGCATCCCAACCGGCCTGACCGCAGTCCGGCCAGGGCTCTCCTGACAACGAGAGATACTTTAGCGAAATCAAGATGTCGCCAAAAGGTGAGTGTTGAAAGATGTCCGCCGCGGTGAACTCCATGATCGGCGCCCAATCGGATTCGATCGGAGGGGGCGCGGGAGGTGCGGAGTCCGGCGAGGAGTCCAGCACCTCGGAGTCACGAGCTTCATGAGGGACAAAATCAGTGTTCGGCTCTATCGCCGTAGAGGTTGCATCCCCCGAGGCGGTGTCCAGCCACCCGTCCTCGATCTGCACAGCCGGCTCCAAATTGAAGATCGGAGCGGGCTCGGGTGCGGCCTCCATGATACTATCCGACTACAGAGCTAAATCATGCTCGTCGTGACAGTGCGGCACGCTCGGCTGTGGCTCGAATCCATCGAGGATCAAGTCCCCGCGGATGTCAGCCGTGAAGTTCAAACTTCCAAATCTGACCTGACGGCCAGGGGCGTAGCTTCCGATCTGCTCCAGCTGGCCAAGTGAATTGGCCCGTAGTGCGAAGCCGCCGAATACGAAGATCTATCCGGGGAGGAAGGTCTCACCCAGGACTGCGTCATTGTTGATGATTGAAGGAGCCATCGAGCCTATCGGTGATGACACAGAGGAACTCTCAATGAAAGCACCAATGTCGGTGTCAAAACCGGCGGATCTCGGGTAGGGGGTCCCAAACTGTGCGTCTAGGTGGATGGTAAGAGGAGACGAGGGACACGATGTTTTTACCCAGGTTCAGGCCCTCTTGATGGAGGTAAAACCCTACGTCCTGCTTGATTAATATTGATGATGTGTGTTACAAGAGTAGATCTACCACGAGATCAAGGAGGCTAAACCCTAGAAGCTAGCCTATGGTATGATTGTTATTCGTCCTATGGACTAAAGCCATCCAGTTTATATAGACAACGGAGAGGGCTAGGGTTACACAGAGTCGGTTACAATGGTAGGAGATCTACATATCCGTATCGTCAAGCTTGCCTTCCACGCCAAGGAAAGTCCCATCCGGACATGGGACGAGGTCTTCAATCTTGTATCTTCATAGTCTTGGAGTCTGGCCGATGATGATAGTTCGGCTATCCAGACACCCCCTAATCCAGGACTCCCTCAATCTTCGTAGAATATGTGGGAGCCAATATGAGCATCCAGGTTCCGCCATTGGTTATTGACCAGAGATGTGTCTCGGTCATGTGTACATAGTTCTCGAACCCGAGGGTCGGCACGCTTAACGTTTGATGGCGATCGCTATTATGAGTTTTTGTGTTTTGATGTACCGAAGCTAGTTCGGAGTCCCAGATGTGATCACGTACATGATGAGGAGTCTCGAAATGGTCGAGACATAAAGATTGATATATTGGACGGCTATATTCGGACACCGGAAGTGTTCCGGGTGATTTCAGAGAAAACCGTAGTGCCGGAGGGTTACCGGAACCCCCCCGGGAACTAGTGGGCCTAGATGGGCCTTAGTGGGGAGAGAGAGAGGGGAGGCCAGGGCAGGCCGCGCACCCCCTCCCCCTTGAGTCCGAATTGGACTAGGAGGGGGGTGGCGCCCCCCCTTTTCCTTCCCCTCTCCCACTCCTTCCTTTCCCCTCCTAGTAGGACTAGGAAAGGAGGAATCCTACTCCTACTAGGAGGATTCCTCCCCTCCTTGGCGCGCCCTAGGGCCGACCGACCTCCCCACTTGCTCCTTTATATACGGGGGCAGGGGGCACCCTAGAACAAACAAGTTGACATTGTTTAGCCGTGTGCGGTGCCCCCATTCCACCATATCCCACCCCGGTCATATCGTCGTAGTGCTTAGGCGAAGCCCTGCGCCGGTAACTTCATCATCACCGTCGCCATGCCATCATGCCAATGAAACTCCCCTCGACCTCAGATGGATCTAGAGTTCGTGGGAGGTCACCGAGCTGAACGTGTGCAGATCATGGAGGTGCCGTGCTTTCGGTACTTGATCGGTTGGATCGCGAAGACGTTCGACTACATCAACCGCGTCACTTGACGCTTCCGCTTACGGTCTACGAGAGTACATGGAAAACACTCTCCCGCTCGTTGCTATGCATCGCATAGATGTTGCGTGATCGTAGGAATTTTTTAAAAACTACTGCATTCCCGAACACTGGTACACCATCAAACCTGTTATCTCACAATCAGGGGGTCGATGTGAGTTCCTCGTATGCTTATTTGGATGATGAGGGTGCGGTCACCCAAGAGGTATGACTAATCCTTTAGATGTGATTCTCACTTGATTACTTCACCAGTCTTTACCATATTGTTTGATTGTGTGATAGGGCCATGAGCTTGATGCTGACATGACTTTGGCGGACGCTCAACTTCGGTCCACATATATGTTGAAGCCTAGGCAGCCCATATGCTGGTACACGCCCACCGACTTTGACAACAGAGGCAACCCAAAGGTGGTCGTAGGAACCTCGCGGATGGCTAGCTTGGATGATGAGGCGGAGGAGGAAGTGGAGGAATAGGAGGCTCGTCCTAACATGAAGAAGAAGACTTCCTCCAGGCGTGGCACTAGGAACACGCGCGGAAAGCATCAGTGCTTGTGTTTTTTACTATGGAAGTGCTCTTGTAGCCATTTCATTAGGTTGATGAACTTGTGAGGTTATATCATATGTTGGTGAACTCTTACTAGTGTGGTTCTTGTGTTTGCAAACTTGTAGTAAATGATGTGATGTTTAAGTTATTAGTTCTCTTTGTTCAGTTTCTGTAGTTTACAACACTGCATTCATACTTGTGAGTTCAGTTTGCAGCCAAAATTGCATCTGTTTCTACGGTTTAGCAGTTAACAGCACTGCAGCGCCCAACAGTAAGGCGCTGCACTGTACAATGCAGCACCCAAAACTAAGGCGCTGCACTATACAGTGCAGTGCCTGTCTCCTAGGCGCCGCACATCTGGTTGTGCATCCAAAGAGCCACAGAAGCTTTGTAGCATTGGCCATACCCGGAAATTGCTAAGTCAGTGTGCAGTGCCCAAGGGTCACATGCTACACTATGTGGATGATAATGCGTAACCGAGTAGTTGTCGAGCCACATCTTCAATTCCAAGAAGGATTGAAACTCACAACCGGGATATATCCCGTTCTTGTCGTCTTCCAAATCACGAGGAGAACTTGGCCTAGCTCCAAGAGATATACATTTGCCACCATCTACAATGGCTTCATCCGCAAGACTAATATCCTTGAACAATGGTGTCTTGTGATCCCGCCCGAATACCTTCTTAAATGCTTGGGCCTCCTTGGGCGTGAACCCCTCCTCATCAACTTCTTCCTTGGGACCATCGTCATCGGAGTCCGATGCATATACATGAGAAAAAGGGATGGATTGGTCCATTGTCCCTTGCACATGATATTTCTCGAGATCACCCACATTGTTGTCATGGATATCAACTTTGTTTTCATCCTCCTCGTACTAATAATTGCCCTCTTCAAAAGCTTCATTTTGGTTGTTTTAAATTGGACTCAATGTTGGCCAAACTTGTTGCGTCAAATGAGGTTCACTAACTTGATCTTGGTTCATGGGTGGGGGAGTACTAGCAACCAACGGGGAGGGGTTCCGGTTCAAATCCGAATGCAAACTAGACTTGACCTTCTTGGAGGCAAATAACTCAAGAGCCTTGTCTACAGATTCCGCAACTGTCTCCTTGTATGCAACCCAGCATTGCTTCGAGTTCACACACATTGTCTTCCAACGGATGTGCATTCCAAAACCAACATTATGCCTTCCATCGAACTCAACAACGTCACTTTGGTCTATCCAATTCAAATCCTTCCTCGCTTGTTCCAAGACATCCGCATAGCTAGGACTACTCTCAAACACCATGTCAAGCTCATCCGGGTCCGGCTCAACATTGACTTTCAAAAAGGCCTCTTTATCCAGATTATGAACATAAACACATGTTCTTCCCATCCCTACAATAATCAAAAACACACATATATCAAGTAAGTACTTAACAAAATATTTGCACAAAATACATAAGCCCTAACATATATATGAAACAATAACCCTAACCCCCACTTAACAATAACCACAACCCTAACTATACCATAACCCTAACCCTAACCCCAACATAAAAACACACATAACCCTAACCCTAGCATAGTATGAAGCCTAACCATACCAAATTAGCACAAAAACATAACATGATTCAACACAAATTTCCAAATCCAAGCCAAAACTAGGGTTTCCCCAAAGTAGCAAGATTTGAGCAAATGTGACAATTCCTATGGATGAAAACGAGGGGATCGGAGGAGATTACCTTAAGGGAGGGGTTGGCTTCGAAATCAATGGTCAAATACTCCAGATTTGCAAGATTTGAGAAGGATTTGAGAGGGGGGAGAGGGGAAGAGAGGAGGGCCGCAAGGCTAAGGGTTTGGGTGGGGTGGGGGTGTGTCACATCCCCAATTCAGGCCTTGCTTGTCTTTGCTTTAGCTTCCATGCATCATGTTTAAATTCTTTTGAAAACTTGAAATAGGGATTGCTTAAACCCTAGCATCAAAGGAATTCACTAGGTTCAACTAAAATAATTTCAGTGAATCCAAATGTCTTTCAAAAATGTTCATCATTTCTGGAAAATGCTGGAAACAGTAACCAGAGGTGTTGCACATTTTTCCATGACATATTTGGGCTCTGAATTAAATCATATGGTATTTTCATTTGGGCATTTAAATACTATAAAATATTTGAAATGCTCAAATAATCATAAACTAAAATGTTTACTGTTGGATATATTCTAAATAGTAGCCATGATAAGTTTCATGGTTTTTGAAAGTGTCTAAGTATTTTTAATAAAGCCCTAAAACTACAGAATAATAGAAAACTGAAACAATAAATAAAAGAGAGGGTGTTTACCTGGCAGCCCACTTACCTGGCCAAACCCCTGGCTGGGCCGGCCCACCTGGCCGTGCCAGTCATCACTTACCTCTGCCAGTAGGCAGAGGAGGGAGACAGCGCACGCGCGTCCGCGGCGCCACGCACCTCCCTGCTCGCCTGCGTCAGTGAGGCCACCACGACGGCTCGGGCCTTCTCCTCGGCGCCGCCCCGACCCTGCACTTCTCCCCTCTCTCCCTGGAGCTCTCCCCTCCTCTGGTTCTTCCTCGTTTTTCCCCACCTCACCGAACCACGCCGCCGCCGCCGATGAGCACCACCGCGGCCACAACCACTCCCTCGCCCCCTCTCCGCATCCCCGAGATCCGCATCGTCGCCCTCTTAGTCCATGCCGAGCCAAGAAACTGGGGAAGCACCGCGTCGCCGTCCTGGATGTCTTCTTCAACCTCGGTGCTGGCGATCCCCGTCGTCGGTTCGCTGCAGCCAGGCCGTCCCCAAGCCTCCCGTGCTGATCTTCTGGACCGCTGTGAGCTCCTGCTGCTTATCCCTTGCTCGCCCCCTCCGTTCCCATCCCCTAGCCCCGTCCTCCGACCACGGCCGAGCTTGCCGCCGCCGTGCCATGTGGTTGCCGTGGCCACAGTCGCCCTCACCATTTTTGAGCATGCCTCTATGCTCACCGAGATCCCAGGAGCCGAACACGACCAACACCGGCCCCTGTTGTGCACCATAGGTCCTTCTCCCCTCCCCGCCGAACTCCGGCCACCGCTGCGAGCTCGTTTCCGGCGAGCTCGGTCCACCCCGGCTGCTGCCGCTAGTTGTGTTGGATGCGCGCGAGTCCCGGCACCACGTAGAGCCCCTCCACCGCTCTTTTGGCCGCCGGAGGGCGAAACCCGGCGCCCTCCGCCATCTCTGGCTCCGTCGGCGACAAGCCGCGGGTCAACTCCGGCGAGTTGACCCGGGTTTGACCCTAGTTTGACTCCCCCAGAGCCACTGACATGCGGGCCCCGCCCGGCTAATTAAGTTAGGTTAGTATTAACTAAGCTAGGTTAGTTTAGTTAGACACTGACACTCGGGACCCACCGGTCAGTTTGACCTGGGCCGCACGTTGACCTGCTGACGTCACTAATACGTCATGCTGACGCAGTATTTGTTTCTGGGATTTTAATAAATCAAAAATGATTTATTATTTTCAGAAAATGCCCAAAACTTCTAAAAATCATATAAAATCAACCGTAACTCCAAATGAAATAATTTATATATGAAAAATTATCAGAAAAATCCAATCTACCATCTGTACCATTTTCATGCATGTTAGAACAACTTATGACTACTGTTTAGGACATTTCAATTAAATGGCATTTAAATAACCACATGTGGAGTTTGAATTTGAATCTTGGATTCAAACCAACTTCATTTAATCTGATTCTAGTTGAATTAGCACAAACCACAGCATATTGCCATGTCACATTCATGCATCATATTGTTGCATTGCATTGATTGTGTTTCTTCTTTGTTTGTCGGTGCTTGTCCCCTCTCAGTAGACGTGGTACCGATGATGTGATCGATGACACCGATGAAGAGCTATACTATCTTCAGAAGTGCCAGGCAAGCAAAAACCCCTTGTTCATTCCGATAAAATCCCACTCTCTCACTCCTGCTCTCTTTTACTGCATTAGGACAACAATGATTCATCTGTTACTTGCTGCGGTAGCTGAACCCCTTTATCCTCTGCATGACCTGTCATTGCCACAGTAAATAGATGAAACCCACTAGCATGAGTAGGAGTTGTTTGAGCCCTGATGTGCCTACTCATTCATGCTTGTTTGTCATGCCTGCTACTGCTTAGAGTTGAGTTAGGTCTGATTCATCGGGATTGAATCAGAGGTGTGTGAACATGTCCTACTGTGTGTGAGCTAAGTGTGTGAACACGATTTGGTAAAGGTAGCGGTGAGAGGCCATGTAGGAGTACATGGTGGGTTGTCTCATTGCAGCCGTCCTCAGGAACTGAGTTCTGTGTTTGTGATCCATGAACAGTTACTACCACACATTGGGTTCCGGTAACTCGACCCCTCTCGACTTATTAATCAACATGATCTCTGTCCAGGAGTTGCAACTAGTTTCTGGTGTTTGTAGGTAGTGTTAGTAGTCTACCAAGTGGCACCCGGTACAGGTGGGCTTGGGACAAACTAGACACAGTGGCCTGGTGTACCAAGTGGCACCCGGATGGTGGGCTTGGGAACCCTGCACACATCGTTTGGGGCCGTGAGCGACACCCCAGCCGGATCTCCTTGCGGATGGAACCCGAATAGGCGATAAACCTGGACGAGAGACTTGTGTGGTTAGTCAGGTCGTGGCCGACACCCTCGCTGGGCTTCCGCTTGAAGGTTGCCGAGTACATGTCGTGTAAACGGCGATAAGTGGTGAGAGCATGTGTGAAGAAGTACACCCCTGCAGGGTTAACATTATCTATTCGAATAGCCGTGTCCGCGGTAAAGGACTTCTGGCTTGCCTGTACAGTTCATAGACAAGTGAAAGTGGATACTCTAAAATACGCAAGATAAGCGTGAGTGCTATGGATGGCGTTCTCGTAGGGAGACGGGAGCGGATCCATAGCGGTGTATTGATATGGTGAATATGTGGACTCGTGTGCGCCACCCCAAAAGAGTTACTTGCAGTCGTAGTTCAGGATAGCCACCGAGTCAAAGCTGGCTTGCTGCAGTTAAACCCCACCATCCCCTTGTTGATAATGATGCATATGTAGTTAGATCTGATGTAAGTCTTGCTGGGTACATTTGTACTCACGTTGCTTAATTTATGTTTTTGCAGAGAGACTTCAGTCTCGCTAGTAGTACCGCTTGGACTTCGACGTTTAGCTTGTTACCTCAGCTACGATCTTGTGCCCTCGGCAGGATCTGGTAGATAGTCAGGCTTCTTAGCCTTTTTCATTTGTAGATGTCTGTACTCAGACATGTTAAGCTTCCGCATGTGCTTTGACTTGTATGCTTTGATTGTTGGGTCATGAGACCCATGATTGTAATATCTCGCTCCTCGGAGCCTATTGAATAAATACTTGAGTCGTAGAGTCATGTTGTGATGCCATGTTGTATTTGCACATATCGAGCATACTGTGTGTATGTTATTGAAATGCTTGGTATGTGTGGGATCTGACTATCTAGTTGTTTATCCTTGGTAGCCTCTCTTACCGGGAAATGTCTCCTAGTGCTTCCACTGAGCCCTGGTAGCTTGCTACTGCTCCGGAACACTTAGGCTGGCCGGCATGTGTCCTTCTTTGTTCCTGTGTCTGTCCCTTCAGGGAAATGTCACGCAGTGTCTACCGGAGTCCTGTTAGCCTGCTACAGCCCGGTTTACCGGAGTCCTGATAGCCCAGTTGCTACAGCCCGAATTCACTCGCTGATGACCGACACGTTCGTTGTTGGGTCATGTATGCCTGTCCCTATAAGTTAGTGCCACTTTGGGTTCATGACTAGCCATGTTAGCCCGGGTTCTTTGTCATATGGATGCTAGCGGCACCATCATATACGTGAGCCAAAAGGCGCAAACGGTGCCGGGCCAGGTAAGGTGGCACCCGTGGGAATACCGTGCGTGAGGCCGCAAAGTGATATGATGTGTTACATGCTAGATCGGTGTGACTTAGGATCGGGGTCCTGACAGCTTTGGTATCAGAGCTTGACTGCCTGTAGGATTACCAAGCCAAACTGGTCGAAGTTGAGTCTAGAATTTTTTTAGTTATATAAGGGAATTGTATGTGAATGGGAACGTAAGGCTCTTTTTACTCCTTATACCTTATGCCCTTCTGAATCGAGTCATCTTATCTTTCTTACGGGGTTAAGGAACTAGGCGATCTCTTCTTTCTATCAGGATCACGTGTTACTAATCAGTAGACTCATTGGATTTAAGCCTCAGTTCAGTTTCTACCTCCGTATGTTAAATATTGATCTCGAAACCTTGATATTATGCTTCTGAGTGGTTATGCCACCATTTTTGTAGCATGTCCCAAATCTTTTGACATTTTACAGCCGTTATGCTGTCCGAGTCATCCCAGGTTTCTAAATAGCCTGATGCATTTGCAAATCCCTTCCTCTGGTTTTGATGTTCTTTTAGGCCAGGTTAGTCACACTAGTTGCTGAGTTGAGGTACTCTATTGCCTCGGCATTTGTGTTGGAGCTATTATTATGACCCTAGGTGTCTAGAGTATCACCTAGTAACTTAGCCATGCTTTGTGTTCCCAGTGTGAAGATTCTGGCCATCATTCTCGAAAGCATCTTGTCATGCTACTTAGGAGTAGGTATTCTATTCCTGGGTTCTTGAACCCGAGATTCACCCTACTTACTTCCTGTTGATAGTGTTTGCTAGTTCCTTTAGGTTATTAGTAACCTTGCGATAGTCCTCGAGGTCCGTGGTATTTCCTTCTTCCAAATACCATGAACCATTTAGGCAGAAGTTATTTGAACCAAAAGATCACAATCAGAGTACTCTTGAGGAGTTCTCCATTCATAAATCGTGACCCTGCCAGTCCTACCTCTCTGCATGGGTTATCCGGAAGAAACATGTTGAACTTGGTTCGACATACTAATCTATGCATCCATAACTCAGAAAATTATATGTTCTTTGAGTTGTCCCTCTTAGTTCTCTTCTGACCCTCGTCTATCATTTGATAGTCAAAAGTATGCGTGCATTTGTTCATCGATACCTATTACTCTTGTGGTCCGTCAAGCCATTCTATTCCGGAATGACTAGGAGAAACAAACTCCAGTACCTTGTCCATTTCCAGGATTGGGTCAAAGCAGTCGTACTCCGCAGATCAAATTGCTAATCTTGCTTTTGCTCTGTTCTACCTTGGAGTATTACCATCTTTATATCAAGAATGTCATGGGAATTGCACACCATACTATGAACTCTTGACACAGTGATACTTCTCGCCATCATTATTCATTCCTCGGTTCCGTGTTATTGTAACCGGAACACCGACAAGTGAATCATGATGTTGGAAATCTATACTCCTAGCAACTCTGTTGCTTGGTAGTTAAATGGACAACAACCTCATTCTTAGCGTGTTGATTATTAAATCATCATTCTAAGACAGATCGTGCTACCTAGTCCTTATTTCCGGTGCACTCTCCGATCAATGAGTTAGGATAGTGCCAATCCTTGCTTATTTGATCATATCGTCTTGCCCTGAAGGCAAGATTGTTCTCGAGCTTAGTAACATATCGGTGGTTCGCGATTTTCCGAATATCTTCTCGGAAGTGTTACCAGGTTGTCACCTGTCCGCTATGTTGAGTTCGTGATCAAGTTGGTTTCTTGTAAACCACCCCTTCTCCAAGAGTCTGTGTTGGGTACCCCTGAGCTAGTTGGCTAAGCTGAACAACAACTTGGAGAGTTGGAAGATGGAAGCTTGTCCGATTTAGTTCATCTTAGGATATCTTGTATGTGTGTTGAAGAAAGACGATACCTTCATCGATTGATCCTCGTGACCAGTTGTTGGACCTATTGTCTTGCCAAAACTTTGATTTTAGTGTGGGATATCCTCAGATCAAATCAGAACCAATGATGTTCTTAATGTTGTCTTACTTGTGGTTGATCCCTCGAGCATACACCATTATATCCTTTGGTCTGACCAATGCTATCACCGTGTTCACATGATGGTGGAAGTCCAGTGATATGGAAATTCCGATGAGGTGTGTTGAGCCCATCAGCAGCATTTTGTCTTCTCCATGATTCATGTTGAACATCTAAGTTCGCATTGGAAACTTGTGTAAGCATTTCCTTCATGACCCGTTCGTGAAGCATATGTCCGGACGAAGAAGTGAGTCCCTCTAATTCATGTGCACTTGATGCCAGTTGCCGCCATGAATTTGAGAAGGCTTGTTTTACCTTCTTTGGAATCATCCCAAGTCAGTCATGCACGTGCAAAGTATTCTGTGGTCTGTTAGACTGATCATCTTCATTCCATATGAACTCCGTAGCACACCAAGCCACTGACTGATTTGTTCAGGAAAAGGAGTTAAGTGCTAATCCATGGTAATGCACAAGACTTCGACATCCTCGTTGATGGTTCCCCACCTGAACTCGGTAGTGTTATTGTAAGACTATCTTGTGATCATGTTTGTCTGGGACAGCGTGTTCACACGTGTGTAGCAGAACCAGCTCATGTTTTGGAGCTTGCTATCGTAGTTCATTTCCCGAGAATCTTGCAACGTCATCTCGTCGATTTGTGTTGCAAACTTTCATTTTCTTTCTAGACTTGACGAGTCTGGAATATCCAGACACCAACCAGATCTGAATCTCAGGCAGATATGATGGTTGGAACATTTCCCAAGAACTATAATATTGTGTCAGGACCCCGACTCGATGTCACATCGATCTAGCCGGTAACACCTCATATCACTTTGCGGCCTCACGCACGGTATCCCCACGGGTGTCTCCTTACCTTTGCCCGGGACCGTTTGCGCCTTTTGGCTCACGTATATGATAGTGTCGCTAGCATCCATATGATAAGGAGCCCGGGCTGACATGACTAGTCGTAAACCCAAAGTGGCACGGACTTACAGGGACAGGCATCCATGACCCAGCTTCGAACGTGTCGGTCATCAGCAAGTGGGTCCGGGCTGTAGCGCTGGGCTAGCAGGACTCCGGTAAACCGGGCTGTAGCGGGCTAACAGGACTCCGGTACTCAAAGCGTGACATTTCCCCGAAGGGACAGACAGAGGAACGAAGAAGGACACATGCCGGCCAGCCTAAGTGTTCCAGAGCAGTAGCAAGCTACCATGGCTCAGCGGTAACACTAGGAGACATTTCCCGGTAAGAGAGGCTACTAAAGATAAACAACTAGATAGTCAGATCCCACACATACCAAGCATTTCAATCATACACACAATATGCTCGATATGTGCAAATACAACGAAGCATCACACCATGACTCTATGACACAAGTACTTTATTTAAGGCTCAGGGAGCCATACATATCATACACAAAGGTACGGGTCTCACGACCCAACATACAAGTCATACAGTCATACAAACCAGCAGCGGAAGTACATTGTCTGAGTACAGACAACTAGTAAAATAAAAGAGGCTTGGAAAGCCTAGCTATACTACGTGGTCCATCACAAGCTCAGGGTCACCACCTGGGTCCTTAGCCTACTCGTTGAAGTCAACGTCTACATAGAACCCATCAGAAGGGGTTGCAGCGTCTTCTGTAAAAATGTAGATTATAGCAACATGAGTACAAAGGTACTCAGCAAGACTTACATCAGATCCTACATACATGCATATTATCAAGAAGGGTTGGTGGAGTTATTGCAGCAAGCCAGCTTTGACTCTTGGCTAGACTATCCTACGATACTCCAACTTGAAATGGTTTTGCGCACACGAGTCCACTACTCACCACTTCAATACACTACCGAGGATCCACCTCCGTCTTCCTACGGAAGAGCCATCCTCGGCACTCACACTTATCTTGAGGCTTTTAGTAGTTTCCATTTACTTGTCTATGAACTGTATAGGCAACCAAGTAGTCCTTTACCGCGGACGCGGCTATTCGAATAGATCATGTTAACCCTGCAGGGGTGTACTTCTTCATACATGCTCTCACCACTTACCGTCGTTTACACGACATGTACTCGGCAACCTTCAAGCGGAAGCCCAACGTGGGTGTCGGCCACGACCTACCTAATCACCTAAGCCTCCAGTCCAAGTTTATCGCCTATTCAGGTTCCATCCGCAGGGAGTCCGGCCGAGGTTTCCCATACAGCCCCGAACAATGTGAACATGGTTCCCGAGATACCTAACGGGTATTCGGTACACCCGGCCACGTACCTACCGCATCACAGCCCACCCCTACGGTCAGCGCTGTCCACGGCCTCCAGTAGACTACAAACACCAGAAACTACTTGCAACTCCTGGACGGAGAACTAGGGTGAATAAGAAGCCGAGAGGGTCCATTGGTTTCGGGCCCAATGCATGGTAGTAGCTGATTCTTAAATCACACATACAGATCTCAGTGCTTAAGGTCGGCTTCAATGAAACAACCCACCATGTACTCCTACATGGCCTCTCATCGATACCTTTACCAAATCGTGTTCACCACACCACTCTCATTACCGACATAATCATTTCACTCTAGCCCATCACCCAGATGAACCAGACCTGACACGACTCTAAGCATAGCAGGCATAGCAAGGTAGGAACAACACATACATATGGCTCAATCAACTCCTACACATGCTAGTGGGTTTCATCTAGTTACTGTGGCAATGACAGGTCATGCAGAGGAAATGGGTTCAACTACCGTAGCACACAGCAGTTTGAAACGCGTTGTCTTAATGCAGTAAAAGAGAGCAGGAGCGAGAACATGGGATTGTATCGATATGATCAAATGGTTGGTTGCTTGCCTGATGGTTCGATGCACTGATACGGTTCTTCGTTAGGGTAATCACGGTACTCCTCGGAGGCAGAACCTGTCGCAAAGGACATCGATACACAAGCATCACCAAACAATGTGCAACAATATGATGCATGCATGAAACATGGCAATATGAGTGTGTTGGGCTAATGCAACTAAAACCAGAAGGGTTTGAACAAATTTGAATCAAAGATTCAAATTTCAAACTCAAACATGGCCTCTTTAAGTGCTTTTCCTTGTTCTGCATTTAACATCAATTTAACTTGTTTGATCATGCATGAAAATAGTACAGATGGATAGATTGGATTTTTCTGATCATTTTTCATATATAATTTGTCCAATTTGGAGTTACAGAATAAAAGTTATGAATTTTTGAAGTTTAAATAATATTCTGGAATTTCCTGTGTAAAAATATAATTCCAGTAATTAAATTACTGCGTCAGCACTACGTCATGATGACGTCAGTGGTCAACGGGCTGGTCCAGGTCAAACTGACCAGTGGGTCCCGCATGTCAGTATTCAATTAGTTTAATTAAATTAGATTTAAACTAACTGGATTAATTAGCAGAGGGGGCCCCACATGTCATAGACCCAGGGGGTCAACCGGGGCCCACCCGTGGTCAAAGTCAGAGTCAAACACGCCGGCGTCTAGCCGCCGGCGAGCCCGACGCGGCGGCGAAAGTGCTTTTTGCCATTCCGGCAACCAAATGGACGGCGGAAGGCATCTACGTGTTGCTGAGGTTGAGCCGCGACTATTGGTGGTGGTGGTTGGGCTCGGGGTGGCCGGAGTTGGCGCCGGCGGCGACTTTGGCGGCCGCCGGAGTTCGGTTGAAGACGAACTCGTGGCTAGAGTGTGCGGTGAGGTGCGGGGAGTGCATGGTTAGCCCCAACGCGGCGTGGTGAGTGCGATGGACAAGGCGAGGTGGCCGGAGGATGGCCGGGAGCACGTCGGCGAAGAGGTCCGCGACGGCGCGTGCGGGTGAGCTTAGTGTGCTCGCTGTGGTGCACGAGAGAGAGAAAGAGAGGAAGGGGAAGTTAGCCCAGCTCACTGCGGTCTTGATGGAAAGGACGGCGTGGTCGGGGACGAGCTGCTGCGGCGGCGACGGCGAAGGGGATCTCCGGCGATGGCGGTTCGGGCGAGGTTGGTGCGGCGGCTTCGGGGCACGCGAGCGCTCGGGGCTCGGCTAGCTCGAAGAAGTAGAGGACGGCGGAGCTTCTGGACACGGTGGCGCGGCGTGGAGACGACGGGGAGCACAGCTACGGCGGCGGTGCGGCGACGGTGGCGTCGGCCATGGCGTGGGAGCGCGAGGGAGAGGAACTGGGGGCGAATGGAGGTGTCCAGGGGGGTCGGGGCGCGACGTGGAGCTCGTCCAGGCCATCAGGGCGGCGAGAGGGGGAAGCAGGGCGGCGTGCAGCTGCGTGGCGAGCTGCGGTGCCGCCGCCGAGCACCTTGGCTGCCTGCCTGGCAAGCCAAGCAGCTCGCTGGAGCGGTGGCCGGGCTGGGCCGGCCAGGTGGGCTGGCTGGTGGGCCTGTGGTGGCGCCAGGTAAGTTTTCCCTTTTCCTTCTGTTTCTGTTTTTTTTATTTCTGCAACTTTGTTGAATTAAATAAAATACTTAGGCAACTCCTAAAATCACCAAATTACTCCTGGTCCATAGTTGGATTATTTCCAACATGGAACATTTTAGTTTGGAGATATTTGAGCATTTAAATATTTTATATAATTTTAAATGCCCAAATTCAAATATTTATGATTTAATTCAAAAACCCTAAGATGGCCTAGGAAAATGTGCACCACTTTTGGCAGAGGTTCTGAACCAAGACAAAAATGATGGGCATTTTAGAAGGGCATTTCAGGTTCATTGAAAAGTTTTTTTAGTAACCCTAGTTGGTTTCAGAGGGGACTGGGGGTTCTGTCATCCCCATTTCAAGTTTCTGATGAAAAAGTAGACATGATGCAACACTCTAATGCATGGCTAACTAGGATGTGACAACTCACCCCCACTCAAAAGAATCTCGTCCCGAGATTTGGGTTCCTCCGGGAAGAAGGCGGGATATTCAAGTCGAAGACGATCCTCCCTTTCCCAAGTTGCTTCATCCTCAGAATGGTGCGACCATTGAACTTTGAGAAACTTGATATTATGACGTCGGGTGGTACGTTCGGCTTGATCGAGGATACGAATGGGGTACTCTCGATATGTAAGATTATCTTGGAGATCAAGCGTTTCGTGGTCCACTCCCCGGATAGGATCCGAGAAGCAACGCCTGAGTTGAGAAACGTGGAAGACATCGTGGACCCTGGAGAGGTGCGGAGGTAGTTCCAATTGGTAGGCAACTTCCCCTCGTTTGGCGAGAATGCGAAAAGGTCCAATGTAACGAGGAGCCAATTTGCCTTTGATACCGAAACGATGGGTTCCCTTCAGAGGGGTGACCCGAAGATAAGCCTTCTCGTCAACCTCGAAAGTCATAGCCTTATGTTTTCGGTCATATTGACTCTTTTGACGAGATTGGGCTGTTTTCAACTTTTCACGAACGATACGAACTTGTTCTTCTGCTTCCTGAATCATATCCGGGCCAAAGAATTGTCTTTCCCCGGTCTCTGACCAGTTAAGGGGTGTTCGACACCGTCGTCCATAGAGAACTTCAAAAGGGGCTTTACCCAAGCTAGATTGATAGCTGTTGTTGTAAGCGAATTCGGCAAATGGAAGGCACTTCTCCCAGTCCATTCCGAATGAGATAACAGAGGCTCGAAGCATGTCTTCTAGAATCTGGTTGACGCGTTCCACTTGACCACTCGACTGAGGGTGGAAGGCGGTGCTAAAGGAGAGACGAGTCCCCATAGCATTTTGGAAACTTTCCCAAAATCGAGAGGTGAAAAGACTTCCTCGATCCGAGTTAATTTCCAAAGGAACACCATGGAGGGACACTATTCGGGAGATGTATAAGTCTGCCAGCTGGCTAGCGGTTATACTCTCACGAACAAGTAAGAAATGAGCTACTTTGGAAAGACGATCGACCACGACGAAAATAGCATTATTCCCTCTCTTGGTCCTGGGAAAACCGGTAATGAAATCCATACCAATTTTATCCCATTTCCATTCAGGAATAGCTAAGGGTTGAAGGGTGCCAGCAGGCCGTTGGTGCTCTGCTTTTACACGACGACAGACGTCGCAATTTGCAATATACTGAGCAATTTCTCTCTTCATCCTAGTCCACCAGAACCTCTGGCGTAGGTCCTGATACATCTTAGTATTACCGGGATGAATGGTGAGAGGAGATTCGTGAGCTTCCTTAAGGATCAATCGCCTCAGGTTTCGCACTTTGGGAACCACTAGTCGATCCCCGAAGTATACTACCCCTTGATCATTAATGGAGAAACAATTCGCAATTCCTTTCTGGATGTTTCTCTTGATGCGGAGAATTCCCGGATCTACCTTCTGTGCTTTGATAATCTGATCCGTAAGGGTAGGTTTTGCCACCAAGGTGGAAAGAAAACCTTGAGGTACAATGTGAAGGTTAAGCTTCCGAAATTCCTCATGGAGAAGCGGTTGACTTTGTTGTAACATCAGGTTGTTACAATAAGATTTACGACTTAGCGCATCAGCCATGACGTTGGCTTTCCCTGGGGTGTAGGTTATTCCTAAGTCGAAGTCTGTGATCAATTCAACCCAACGTCTTTGCCTGAGATTCAAATCCGGTTGGGTGAAAATATACTTCAGACTTTGGTGATCAGTGAATATTTCGCAACGATTACCGAGGAGGTAATGTCGCCAGGTCTTAAGTGCATAGACTACGGCTGCAAGCTCTAGATCATGAGTAGGATAATTCTCCTCATGTGGGTGCAATTGCCGTGAAGCGTAAGCAATTACGTGTCGGTCTTGCATAAGAATGCAACCTAGTCCTTGTCGCGAGGCGTCGCAGTAGATAACAAAGTCCTTGGAAAAGTCTGGCGGTACCAGTACGGGAGCAGAGGTCAGGCGTCTTTTCAGTTCCTGAAAGCTGTGCTCACATTGTGGAGTCCATTCGAACTTCTTATCTTTCTTGAGGAGTTCGGTTAGAGGTTTAGCAACTTTGGAGAAGTTCTCGACAAAGCGACGACAATAGCTCGCTAAGCCTAGAAAACTCCGAACTTGCTTGACCGATTCGGGTGGAGTCCAATTAAGGACGGCTTGAACTCGCTCAGGGTTAACAGCAATACCTTTACCAGATATTACATGACCCAGATAGGTCACTTCTGACAACCAGAATTCACATTTAGAAAATTTGGCATAAAGGCGATGCTCTCGAAGTTTCTTCAACACTAGCCTTAGATGTTCGGCATGTTCTTCCTCGTTCTTGGAGTAGATGAGTATATCATCGAGGTAAACAACGACGAATTTATCCAAATACTCCATGAAGATTGAGTTCATTAACCGAGAAAAAGTGGCTGGAGCGTTGGTTAAACCGAAGGACATGACGGTGTACTCGTATTGGCCATAACGAGTAACAAAGGCCGTTTTAGGAATGTCCCCGTTTCTGATTTTGATTTGATGGTAGCCCAACCTCAAATCCATCTTGGAGAAGACTGAGGATCCAGCGAGCTGATCATACAGATCGTTGATCCTGGGAAGTGGATATTTGTTCTTGATTGTGACCAAATTGACAGGTCGGTAATCTACAACCATCCGGTCCGTACCATCCTTCTTCTTGACGAATAGGACGGGGCAAGCCCACGGAGATGAACTAGGGCGGATGAAACCCTTTTTCAAGGATTCATCGAGTTGTTTCTTAAGCTCGGCTAGTTCTAGTGGTGCCATCTTATAAGGTCTTCTAGCAATCGGAACGGTTCCGGGGATGAGGTCGATTACGAACTCAACATCCCTGTCAGGTGGAACACCTGGCAATTCCTCTGGAAAGACATCCGGGAAGTCACGGACTACCGGAATGTCCTCAAGGTCTGGCAAAGGGCTGGCGTTAAGAGAATATAATTGTCGCTTGGCTATTCGGGTCAAGACATTGACTATCTTCCCCGAAGGATGGGTGAGTTGAACAGTCCTAGAGAAGCAATCAATTTGGGCATGATGAGCTGACATCCAATCCATACCCAGAATGATATTAATATCTGAAGATTTAAGGGCTATCAAAGACGCGAGGAAAACAAGTCTGTCGACTTGGATTTCATTTCCATAACTTACCCTAGAGGTCTGCCATCTAGAACCAGGGGTAGAAATTTCCATAGTGGATGGCATGTCACAGAATGCAACGTTATGCAAACGAGCATAATTTTCAGATATAAAAGAATGAGAGGCTCCTGTATCGAAAAGAACAGATGCCGGGTGGCAATTAACAAGAAGCGTACCGAGAACGACGTTGGGATCCTCTTGAGCTTCTTCGGCAGAGATACAGTTGACATGGCCACGTGAGGCGGTGACCGGCTTGGCGTGGAATATTTTTCCTGTCGGCTTGCCACGGCCAACAGCTTTAGCAGATTGATTGGGGTTGGTCTGGGGACACTCACGCATATAGTGACCAGATTCCCCACACTTGAAACAAGTCACGGAACTGGTACGTGGAGGAGCATTGTTGGTTGGACCCCCATAGGGCTTGGCTGGAGCAGACTGTTGAACAGGGCGAGGCGCCTGGAAAGATGGCCTCGGTGTGAACCTGGGTGGCAGGGCGGTGTTGGGTACCCACACGCGGCGCTTCTGAGGACCAGCACCGGATGAGGAACCCATATCACGGCCATGCTTGCGTGTTGCGTCATAGTCAGTCTGACCAGTTTCAGCACTGATGGCTTTATTGACAAGTTTCTGAAAAGATGTGCACTCATGCAGACGGAGGTCGCGGCGAAGCTCAGGACTAAGTCCCTTACGGAACCTTGCTTGCTTCTTGGCGTCAGTAGAAACTTCCTCGGTTGCATATCGTGCGAGATTACCAAACTCCCTGCTGTAAGCATCCACAGAAAGTCGGCCTTGGGTGAAACTGCAAAATTCTTCACGTTTACGGTCCATGAGACCCTCCGGAATGTGATGTTCACGGAAAGCCTCGCTGAACTCAGCCCAAGTAGTGACATGGCCCGCTGGGCGCATAGCTCCATAATTCTCCCACCATAGACTGGCGGGGCCTTCAAGATGATATGCAGCAAAGGTGACCTTGTCAGCCTCCGCTACCAGCGCGGAACGCAGTTTGTGAGCGATACTGCGAAGCCAGTCATCAGCGTCGAGAGGCTCGACGGAGTGGTGGAACGTGGGTGGATGTAATTTGATAAAATCACTGAGTGACACCAAATTAGTCCTCTGATGGTGTGCTGTGTTCTGTTCAATACGCTCCAACAAACGGTTGGTCTCCCGCTTGTTTCTCTCAGCTTCCATCATAACCTCGGCTAGGGAAGGAGGATGAGGCAGATTTGCATCCCTGACTTCACTGCCTTCGGCCTGCTCTTGAGGAGCAGGGTTAGTGCGCGTGTTGACCATCCTAGGTAAACAAGACAATGATTTAGTCAGGATGATAAAATTCCGACATAGGATATAAAATGTAAGGAATAACTCGAAATGCAAGATGATCATCCGTATGACATGGTAAAATACAGAAACTGCTTCTTTATTCCATCGTCATACACACCATACAGGGTTTAGTACAAGACCAAACAAAGTACTATTACGGTGAAAAGAGGATTACATCTCATCGGAGGCATTCCAAGCTCCTATACATTATTTTTCTACACCTCCGGAAAAGTACAAACTAGGTCATATCCCACGAGTCACGCGGGACGATAGATGACACAGCTAGTGCGAACTAGTGATACAACCACTAACTCAGACCGATCCGTAGTAGTCCTCGTAGAAGTCACCTCCATAGCCTGGAAGCTCAACATGATCATCCGGAAACAGACGATCTCGCGGAGCCTGTGGACCATAGGGGCTAGGATGAGGTCTTGGACCAACAGACGGTGGCCTGCGGGGACCGCGAGGTGGGGTGATGCCTCCTACATCACGCCAACCCATCACGTCTGGCAGAGCAGATCTCACAGGATAGAGATCGCGCATATCCGAATATCCAGCTTGCACCGCCGGTGCGAACCGAGTCAAAGTAGCCCAGTGGTCAGCACGGGTATTGAAGAGCTCTAACCTTAAGGCCCGATTTTCACGGTCCTTATCCTCGAGCATCTCAGCAGTGGTGCGAGTCCGTGAATCCTCCTGGGTGGGGTCAGCATATATAGCCTGGAGATACCCTTGTGCTCCCGGAAGTGATCCTGGCATATACCGGAAATCAGAGTCCCGAAACAGACCAGATCTGACTCGCATAATGGTCATCATAGAGTAGGCGGCGTCCTGCACAGCCATCTCAATAGTAACCCCGAGTCCATAGGAGCAGTGAAGAGGCTCGGTGGATCCAGGATAAGATGGAAATATCCTGACAGTGCAGAGATACTGGCTTTGATTGAAGTCCCGAAATTGCTCTTCGACCGTGTACTCAGGATACCAGCGGTATCCAGCCTCAGTCATTACCCTGACCAACTTAGCAGTATGGCCGGGTACATCTAGGCATCGAGTCAGGCGAACCACTTGATTGAGGTCGCGAGTGGCCATCTGAAAGCACAATCATAATGCAAAGGCATTAGAACTTCTAGCAAAATTTCGGCAGCATAACAGCTGTAAATGCTCAAGAAGGATTTGAGACATTTGACAAAGGATTTCGTACACACTCAACATCATCATATCAAAGTTCTGAATCCATTCTAACAACATAATGTGGTAGTAGAACTGAACTAGGCTTGTATCCATCAAACTTATAAGGTACTACTGATTAGTAACACGTGATCCTGATAGAGAGAATAGATCCTAATTCCTTAACCCCCGGTGGAAGAATGGACTGACTCAGATCAGAATGTCATTAGATAAAGGAGTAAAAAGAGCCTTACGTTCCAACCCACAAACAATTCCCCTACATATAACTAAAGAATTTCTAGACTCAACATCGACCAGTTTGGCTTGGAGAACCTACAGGCAGTCCGGCTCTGATGCCAACGCTGTCAGGACCCCGACTCGATGTCACATCGATCTAGCCGGTAACACCTCATATCACTTTGCGGCCTCACGCACGGTATCCCCACGGGTGTCGCCTTACCTTTGCCCGGGACCGTTTGCGCCTTTTGGCTCACGTATATGATAGTGTCGCTAGCATCCATATGATAAGGAGCCCGGGCTGACATGACTAGTCGTAAACCCAAAGTGGCACAGACTTACAGGGACAGGCATCCATGACCCAGCTTCGAACGTGTCGGTCATCAGCAAGTGGGTCCGGGCTGTAGCACTGGGCTAGCAGGACTCCGGTAAACCGGGCTGTAGCGGGCTAACAGGACTCCGGTACTCAAAGCGTGACATTTCCCCGAAGGGACAGACACAGGAACGAAGAAGGACACATGCCGGCCAGCCTAAGTGTTCCAGAGCAGTAGCAAGCTACCATGGCTCAGCGGTAACACTAGGAGACATTTCCCGGTAAGAGAGGCTACTAAAGATAAACAACTAGATAGTCAGATCCCACACATACCAAGCATTTCAATCATACACACAATATGCTCGATATGTGCAAATACAACGAAGCATCACAACATGACTCTACGACACAAGTACTTTATTTAAGGCTCAGGGAGCCATACATATCATACACAAAGGTACGGGTCTCACGACCCAACATACAAGTCATACAGTCATACAAACCAGCAGCGGAAGTACATTGTCTGAGTACAGACAACTAGTAAAATAAAAGAGGCTTGGAAAGCCTAGCTATACTACGTGGTCCATCACAAGCTCAGGGTCACCACCTGGGTCTTTAGCCTACTCGTTGATGTCAACGTCTACATAGAACCCATCAGAAGGGGTTGCAGCGTCTTCTGTAAAAATGTAGATTATAGCAACATGAGTACAAAGGTACTCAGCAAGACTTACATCAGATCCTACATACATGCATATTATCAAGAAGGGTTGGTGGAGTTATTGCAGCAAGCCAGCTTTGACTCTTGGCTAGACTATCCTACGATACTCCAACTTGAAATGGTTTTGCGCACACGAGTCCACTACTCACCACTTCAATACACTACCGAGGATCCACCTCCGTCTTCCTACGGAAGAGCCATCCTCGGCACTCACACTTATCTTGAGGCTTTTAGTAGTTTCCATTTACTTGTCTATGAACTGTATAGGCAACCAAGTAGTCCTTTACCGCGGACGCGGCTATTCGAATAGATCATGTTAACCCTGCAGGGGTGTACTTCTTCATACACGCTCTCACCACTTACCGTCGTTTACACGACATGTACTCGGCAACCTTCAAGCGGAAGCCCAACGTGGGTGTCGGCCACGACCTACCTAATCACCTAAGCCTCCAGTCCAGGTTTATCGCCTATTCAGGTTCCATCCGCAGGGAGTCCGGCCGAGGTTTCCCATACGGCCCCGAACGATGTGAACAGGGTTCCCGAGATACCTAACGGGTATTCGGTACACCCGGCCACGTACCTACCGCATCACAGCCCACCCCTACGGTCAGCGCTGTCCACGGCCTCCAGTAGACTACAAACACCAGAAACTACTTGCAACTCCTGGACGGAGAACTAGGGTGAATAAGAAGCCGAGAGGGTCCATTGGTTTCGGGCCCAATGCATGGTAGTAGCTGATTCTTAAATCACACATACAGATCTCAGTGCTTAAGGTCGGCTTCAATGAAACAACCCACCATGTACTCCTACATGGCCTCTCATCGATACCTTTACCAAATCGTGTTCACCACACCACTCTCATTACCGACATAATCATTTCACTCTAGCCCATCACCCAGATGAACCAGACCTGACACGACTCTAAGCATAGCAGGCATAGCAAGGTAGGAACAACACATACATATGGCTCAATCAACTCCTACACATGCTAGTGGGTTTCATCTAGTTACTGTGGCAATGACAGGTCATGCAGAGGAAATGGGTTCAACTACCGTAGCACACAGCAGTTTGAAACGCGTTGTCTTAATGCAGTAAAAGAGAGCAGGAGCGAGAACATGGGATTGTATCGATATGATCAAATGGTTGGTTGCTTGCCTGATGGTTCGATGCACTGATACGGTTCTTCGTTAGGGTAATCACGGTACTCCTCGGAGGCAGAACCTGTCGCAAAGGACATCGATACACAAGCATCACCAAACAATGTGCAACAATATGATGCATGCATGAAACATGGCAATATGAGTGTGTTGGGCTAATGCAACTAAAACCAGAAGGGTTTGAACAAATTTGAATCAAAGATTCAAATTTCAAACTCAAACATGGCCTCTTTAAGTGCTTTTCCTTGTTCTGCATTTAACATCAATTTAACTTGTTTGATCATGCATGAAAATAGTACAGATGGATAGATTGGATTTTTCTGATCATTTTTCATATATAATTTGTCCAATTTGGAGTTACAGAATAAAAGTTATGAATTTTTGAAGTTTAAATAATATTCTGGAATTTCCTGTGTAAAAATATAATTCCAGTAATTAAATTACTGCGTCAGCACTACGTCATGATGACGTCAGTGGTCAACGGGCTGGTCCAGGTCAAACTGACCAGTGGGTCCCGCATGTCAGTATTCAATTAGTTTAATTAAATTAGATTTAAACTAACTGGATTAATTAGCAGAGGGGGCCCCACATGTCATAGACCCAGGGGGTCAACCGGGGCCCACCCGTGGTCAAAGTCAGAGTCAAACACGCCGGCGTCTAGCCGCCGGCGAGCCCGACGCGGCGGCGAAAGTGCTTTTTGCCATTCCGGCAACCAAATGGACGGCGGAAGGCATCTACGTGTTGCTGAGGTTGAGCCGCGACTATTGGTGGTGGTGGTTGGGCTCGGGGTGGCCGGAGTTGGCGCCGGCGGCGACTTTGGCGGCCGCCGGAGTTCGGTTGAAGACGAACTCGTGGCTAGAGTGTGCGGTGAGGTGCGGGGAGTGCATGGTTAGCCCCAACGCGGCGTGGTGAGTGCGATGGACAAGGCGAGGTGGCCGGAGGATGGCCGGGAGCACGTCGGCGAAGAGGTCCGCGACGGCGCGTGCGGGTGAGCTTAGTGTGCTCGCTGTGGTGCACGAGAGAGAGAAAGAGAGGAAGGGGAAGTTAGCCCAGCTCACTGCGGTCTTGATGGAAAGGACGGCGTGGTCGGGGACGAGCTGCTGCGGCGGCGACGGCGAAGGGGATCTCCGGCGATGGCGGTTCGGGCGAGGTTGGTGCGGCGGCTTCGGGGCACGCGAGCGCTCGGGGCTCGGCTAGCTCGAAGAAGTAGAGGACGGCGGAGCTTCTGGACACGGTGGCGCGGCGTGGAGACGACGGGGAGCACAGCTACGGCGGCGGTGCGGCGACGGTGGCGTCGGCCATGGCGTGGGAGCGCGAGGGAGAGGAACTGGGGGCGAATGGAGGTGTCCAGGGGGGTCGGGGCGCGACGTGGAGCTCGTCCAGGCCATCAGGGCGGCGAGAGGGGGAAGCAGGGCGGCGTGCAGCTGCGTGGCGAGCTGCGGTGCCGCCGCCGAGCACCTTGGCTGCCTGCCTGGCAAGCCAAGCAGCTCGCTGGAGCGGTGGCCGGGCTGGGCCGGCCAGGTGGGCTGGCTGGTGGGCCTGTGGTGGCGCCAGGTAAGTTTTCCCTTTTCCTTTCTGTTTCTGTTTTTTTTTATTTCTGCAACTTTGTTGAATTAAATAAAATACTTAGGCAACTCCTAAAATCACCAAATTACTCCTGGTCCATAGTTGGATTATTTCCAACATGGAACATTTTAGTTTGGAGATATTTGAGCATTTAAATATTTTATATAATTTTAAATGCCCAAATTCAAATATTTATGATTTAATTCAAAAACCCTAAGATGGCCTAGGAAAATGTGCACCACTTTTGGCAGAGGTTCTGAACCAAGACAAAAATGATGGGCATTTTAGAAGGGCATTTCAGGTTCATTGAAAAGTTTTTTTAGTAACCCTAGTTGGTTTCAGAGGGGACTGGGGGTTCTGTCATCCCCATTTCAAGTTTCTGATGAAAAAGTAGACATGATGCAACACTCTAATGCATGGCTAACTAGGATGTGACATATTGGTCCCTCGATAACCGGTAAAGTGGATGTCGTGGCCAACACACCCAGCCGGAAGACCTATTATTGTAGTATCTTGATTGAAGAAGTTGGCCACCTCCCCATGAGGATTTCATAGGATTTACTCCCTAGTTGTCCCTTATGGATTCTTGTGCTCCCAAAGTCCGACCTTTTACTTGATGTTCTAGATACCAAACCATATCTATGAATGGGTTACGCTAGCACATCAAGGAGAACATTAGAAGCAGAGTGCTAAATGTCTCTCGGTCGATCATCCAGATTTTGGTTCCTTGGCCTCGCTAATGTGAAATCTGAGACGGTGTTATCTTCCTTTGCATCTGCATCTCTTCCACCGGTATTCATCATGGTAGTACGTTGTGTTGCCAGGATCCTTGTCCCGGATATTGGTAAAACCTTGATGAATATGGAAATGCTCAAGTTCTTGAGAGCACACACAAGCGCTAGGTGTTATCATCGGCACTAACTGGGCTTGCTCTCAGTATCCTCGGTTATGCTATAACTCCTCAAACAGTGGACTCACTCTCTACTGTTGAGCTTCTCCTCAGTTACTAAAATCATCCCTTGTGTTGTTTTCAACAAGGTAATCCACATCATCCATTCTAATCCGGGTATGCCATTCTACCGAACCCCGCTAGACAATCGCTCGAGAATTGCCTTAGGCTGGTATAAAGAGTTTCAATGATCTCTAAATCAAAGGTAATTCTTTTTGCCACCTAAGGGGATATATCTACGAGTCACCATCCCCAAGGTGTCTCGTTGTGGTATCATGGTAACTCAACTCCTCGCTATGTTGACAACCGTTCACCACCCTTTTAAGCATGGAATTGTTGTCTACCTAGTGAACCCTCGTCATTTGTTCCACTCCATCCCTCTAGATGTGTGTTTTGTGTCTCAGCTCGAGTGGTGTTGCTATGCCTCATTCCGCGAGTTGATCCTAAGTTGTTCGATCTTCGAGAAGATCGATCCTTCTAGAGTCTCATTCTCCTCTCGTTGTCATGTTGGCTGGAGTTCTCAGAGCAAGACGACAAGAAAAAGATGGTGATTGAATCAACGTTCTTTTGAAGTGCAATCTGGATAGTGAAGATTGCGTTAGTTGCGTTTTCCCCCTTCATCTTACCCTACGCCTGAATCTCGGGACGAGATTTTTGATTAGTGGGGGTGAGTTGTCACATCCCCAATTCAGGCCTTGCTTGTCTTTGCTTTAGCTTCCATGCATCATGTTTAAATTCTTTTGAAAACTTGAAATAGGGATTGCTTAAACCCTAGCATCAAAGGAATTCACTAGGTTCAACTAAAATAATTTCAGTGAATCCAAATGTCTTTCAAAAATGTTCATCATTTCTAGAAAATGCTGGAAACAGTAACCAGAGGTGTTGCACATTTTTCCATGACATATTTGGGCTCTGAATTAAATCATATGGTATTTTCATTTGGGCATTTAAATACTATAAAATATTTGAAATGCTCAAATAATCATAAACTAAAATGTTTACTGTTGGATATATTCTAAACAGTAGCCATGATTAGTTTCATGATTTTTGAAAGTGTCTAAGTATTTTTAATAAAGCCCTAAAACTACAGAATAATAGAAAAGTGAAACAATAAATAAAAGAGAGGGTGTTTACCTGGCAGCCCACTTACCTGGCCAAACCCCTAGCTGGGCCGGCCCACCTGGCCGTGCCAGTCATCACCTACCTCTGCCAGTAGGCCGAGGAGGGAGACAGCGCGCGCGCGCCCGCGGCGCCACGCACCTCCCTGCTCGCCTGCGTCACTGAGGCCACCACGACGCCTCGGGCCTTCTCCTCGGCGCCGCCCTGACCCTGCACTTCTCCCCTCTCTCCCTGGAGCTCGCCCCCTCCTATGGTTCTTCCTCCCTCATTTTTCCCCACCTCACCGAACCACGCCGCCGCCGCCGATGAGCACCACCGCGGCCACAACCACTCCCTCGACCCCTCTCCGCGTCCCCGAGATCCACATCGTCGCCCTCTTCGTCCACGCCGAGCCAAGAAACCGGGGAAGCACCGCGTCGCCGTCCTGGATTTCTTCTTCAACCTCGGTGCCGGCGATCCCCGTCGTCGGTTCGCTGCAGCCAGGCCGTCCCCGAGCCTCCCGTGCTGATCTTCAGGACGGCTGTGAGCTCCTGCTGCTTATCCCTTGCTCGCCCCCTCCGTTCCCGTCCCCTAGCCCCGTCCTCCGACCACGGCCGAGCTTGCCGCCGCCGTGCCATGTGGTTGCCGTGGCCACAGTCGCCCTCGCCGTTTTTGAGCATGCCTCTGTGCTCACCGAGATCCCAGGAGCCGAACACGACCAACACCGGCCCATGCCTTGCACCATAGGTCCTTCTCCCCTCACCGCCGAACTCCGGCCACCGCTGCGAGCTCGTTTCCGGCGAGCTCGGTCCACCCCGGCTGCTGCCGCTAGTCGTGTTGGATGCGCGCGAGTCCCAGCACCACGTAGAGCCCCTCCGCCGCTCTTTTGGCCGCCGGAGGGCAAAACCCGGCGCCCTCCGCCGTCTCTGGCTCTGTCGGCGACGAGCCAAGGGTCAACTCTGGCGAGTTGACCCGAGTTTGACCCTAGTTTGACTCCCCCAGAGCCACTGACACGCGGGACCCGCCCGGCTAATTAAGTTAGGTTAGTATTAACTAAGCTAGGTTAGTTTAGTTAGACACTGACACTCGGGACCCACCGGTCAGTTTGACCCGGGCCGCACGTTGACCTGCTGACGTCACTAATACGTCATGCTGATGCAGTATTTGTTTCTGGGATTTTAATAAATCAGAAATGATTTATTATTTTCAGAAAATGCCCAAAACTTCTAAAAATCATATAAAATCAACCGTAACTCCAAATGAAATAATTTATATATGAAAAATTATCTGAAAAATCCAATCTATCCATCTGTACCATTTTCATGGATGTTAGAACAACTTATGACTACTGTTTAGGACAATTCAATTAAATGGCATTTAAATAACCACATGTGGAGTTTGAATTTGAATCTTGGATTCAAACCAACTTCATTTAATCTGGTTCTAGTTGAATTAGCACAAACCACAGCATATTGTCATGTCACATTCATGCATCATATTGTTGCATTGCATTGATTGTGTTTCTTCTTTGTTTGTCGGTGCTTGTCCCCTCTCAGTAGACGTGGTACCGACGATGTGATCGATGACACCGATGAAGAGCTATACTATCTTCAGAAGTGCCAGGCAAGCAAAACCCCCCTGTTCATTCCGATAAAATCCCACTCTCTCGCTCCTGCTCTCTTTTACTGCATTAGGACAACAACGATTCATCTATTACTTGCTACGGTAGCTGAACCCCTTTATCCTCTGCATGACCTGTCATTGCCAGAGTAAATAGATGAAACCCACTAGCATGAGTAGGAGTTGTTTGAGCCCTGATGTGCCTACTCATTCATGCTTGTTTGTCATGCCTGCTACTACTTAGAGTTGAGTCAGGTCTGATTCATCGGGGATGAATCAGAGGTGTGTGAACATGTCCTACTGTGTGAGCTAAGTGTGTGAACACGATTTGGTAAAGGTAATGGTGAGAGGCCATGTAGGAGTACATGGTGGGTTGTCTCATTACAGCCGTCCTCAGGAACTGAGTTCTGTGTTTGTGATCCATGAACAGTTACTACCACACATTGGGTTCCGGTAACTCGACCCCTCTCGACTTATTAATCAACATGATCTCTGTCCAGGAGTTGCAACTAGTTTCTGGTGTTTGTAGGTAGTGTTAGTAGTCTACCAAGTGGCACCCGGTACAGGTGGGCTTGGGACAGACTAGACACAGTGGCCCGGTGTACCAAGTGGCACCCGGATGGTGGGCTTGGGAACCCTGCACACATCGTTTGGGGCCGTGAGCGACACCCCGGCCGGATCTCCTTGCGGATGGAACCGGAATAGGCGATAAACCTGGACGAGAGACTTGTGTGGTTAGTCAGGTCGTGGCCGACACTCTCGCTAGGCTTCCGCTTGAAGGTTGCCGAGTACATGTCGTGTAAACGGCGGTAAGTGGTGAGAGCATGTGTGAAGAAGTACACCCCTGCAGGGTTAACATTATGTATTCGAATAGTCGTGTCCGCGGTAAAGGACTTCTGGGTTGCCTGTACAGTTCATAGACAAGTGAAAGTGGATACTCTAAAATACGCAAGATAAGCGTGAGTGCTATGGATGGCGTCCTCGTAGGGAGACGGGAGCGGATCCATAGCGGTGTATTGATATGGTGAATATGTGGACTCGTGTGCGCCACCCCAAAAGAGTTACTTGCAGTCGTAGTTCAGGATAGCCACCGAGTCAAAGCTGGCTTGCTGCAGTTAAACCCCACCATCCCCTTGTTGATAATGATGCATATGTAGTTAGATCTGATGTATGTCTTGCTGGGTACATTTGTACTCATGTTGCTTAATTTATGTTTTTGCAGAGAGACTTCAGTCTCGCTAGTAGTACCGCGTGGACTTCGACGTTTAGCTTGTTACCTCAGCTACGATCTTGTGCCCTCAGCAGGATCTGGTAGATAGTCAGGCTTCTCAACCTTTTTCATTTGTAGATGTCTGTACTCAGACATGTTAAGCTTCCGCATGTGCTTTGACTTGTATGCTTTGATTGTTGGGTCATGAGACCCATGATTGTAATATCTCGCTCCTCGGAGCCTATTGAATAAATAGTTGAGTCGTAGAGTCATGTTGTGATGCCATGTTGTATTTGCACATATCGAACATATTGTGTGTATGTTATTGAAATGCTTGGTATGTGTGGGATCTGACTATCTAGTTGTTTATCCTTGGTAGCCTCTCTTACCGGGAAATGTCTCCTAGTGCTTCCACTGAGCCCTGGTAGCTTGCTACTGCTCCGGAACACTTAGGCTGGCCGGCATGTGTCCTTCTTCGTTCCTGTGTCTGTCCCTTCGGGGAAATGTCACGTGGTGTCTACCGGAGTCCTGTTAGCCTGCTACAACCCGGTTTACCGGAGTCCTGCTAGCCTAGTTGCTACAGCCCGGATTCACTCGCTGATGACCGACACGTTCGTTGTTGGGTCATGTATGCCTGTCCCTGTAAGTTAGTGCCACTTTGGGTGCACGACTAGCCATGTCAGCCCGGGTTCTTTGTCATATGGATGCTAGCGGCACCATCATATACGTGAGCCAAAAGGCGCAAACGGTCCCGGGCCAGGTAAGGTGGCACCCGTGGGAATACCGTGCGTGAGGCCGCGAAGTGATATGATGTGTTACATGCTAGATCGGTGTGACTTAGGATCGGGGTCCTGACAGGGTGGGAGGGGAGAGAGAGTGGAGCCAGCCTAAGTGTCACACAGACTGTGCAGCGCCTAAGAAACGGCCACTGCACATTACAAGTGTGACGCCTAAGCGCTAGGGCTGCATATTACAAGTGTGGCACCAATGCGTTGGGCGCTGCACGGCTAGCTGTGGGGCCGCCCCTGGCCCCGGGCTGCCACGCTGGCTGGGCATGTGACACCTAAGACAACGGCGCTGCATAGTGCAATGCAGCGCCGGGCTGTCGGGCGCCACACAAAATGGTCTGTTATTTGAATTTTTTCCAAGATCAGTTCAGATCGTGATTTGATTTCATCCTCGGGTCAAATATATGTTTTCTGCCGCTTACTTGCATACCCCGTCACCCGTACCTCAATGGAGAGAGAGAGAGAGAGAGCATATTCTTTCAGAATTCTCATGACTCAACGGTGGTGGTGGTGGGAAGAGAGAGATACCAGGCTTTCGTTTGGAAACCGGAAACAGTTAAAATGACAACGTGAATCTTTTGCACCCAGGACTCCTGACAGACCAATCAAGCTAAGAGCAACTCCAACGCACCGACCCATTTTGTTTGCATGCGTTGGTTTGGGTCCGCTTTTCATCCGCCTGCAAACCCATTTTCGGCCCAACTTTGAGTCTCATTTGCGTTGGCGCGGACACGAAACGGACGTGCGCGGCACCCGCCTACCCCCCCTGGCCCGCTAGTCGGTGACACATTGGTCATTCGCTCTCACCCCAAGATCGACAGCAAACCCTCGCCCGCCTCCGCCATGTTGTCGCCGCCGCCCATTCTCGTTGCCTCTGCCAGTAGCCAGTGGCAACACACCTCCCCCTAACACCGCCACCTCCCACGTCACCGCCACAACCGTCTTGCCACCGGGGCACCAAAGCTTCCCAACCCACCTCCCGACGCCGACGCGAGCAGGAATCCGCCTCGCTACCCCGTCCAGCTCCTTTGTCCTGATGCCAGCATGCTTGTCGGACGCCGGCACGATCGTCGGACACCTCCAGGGCAGCCATCTTGTCCAAGGGAGGCGCGCATCTCCTCGCTGGCCGGCTCCTTCGTCGATGCCCTCAAGTTGTTCGTAAGTTTGCCAAGGTACAAAATGGACGTCACTGATGAGTTCTTTTTCCACAATTTCCATTGCGACTCCGACAATTCCGCGTCCGATGACGAGGAGGAGATCTTGGTTGTCGTGTTGGTCCATCACCACCTTAATAGCCAGCGGCCATTGTTTCATGGCTCGATCTCCGGGCACCTTCCGGCGTTGAAACACAACCGAGAGAGTGATCATTTCCTTCTTTAGAAGGACTACTTTGACCAAACCAACCTGTTGTTCAAACATCAGAAATTTCGGCGGCGTTTCCTTATGAGTAGGAATCTTTTCAACCGTATTAGAGATGGCGTATGACTACGATGACTATTTCGAGTGCAAAAAGGATGCCCTGGAAAAATTGACTTCTCATCTTATCACAAATGCACTCAGTGGCGGAGGCAGTACCCGGCGAGCTGGGGCAGCTGCCCGGATCACCGGCGAGCTGCCGTCTAATGGTCACGATTAGTTAGGTACTAAGTAGTTGGATTCACCATAATCTGCCCGAGCAGAGGGAAAAATAAAAAGGAATAGGGAAGAAAACTTTGACTCTGCATAAAAGTAATAGATAGGCCCTTCGCAGAGGGAAGCAAAGGTTGCCATGCGCTTATTTGTTTGCATGCCAAATCCCTTAATGCAAAAGAACACCATGTTATATTTCCCCGTGTGATAGCAACCTTTATTATGCAGTCTGTCACTTTTATTCTTCGCCATCACAAGTTCGTACAACGCTCAATTTTCTCTTACACTAAATGATCCAACACATTTAGAAGCAAGTTTTATTGCCTTATTGCACCGATGACAACTTACTTGAAGGATCTTACTCAATCCATAGGTAGGTATGGTGGACTCTTGAAATAAGATTTGGGTTAAGGGTTTTTGGATGCACAAGTAGTATCTCTACTTAGTGCGGAGTTTTTGGCTAGAAAAGACATTGGGAAAGCACCACATGTTAAAGGATCTATGCCAATATAACTTCTATGTGAATATGAACAAACATAAATCATTACGTTGTCTTCCTTGTCCAGCGTCACCTATTTTGACATAAAAGATGTCCAAGATAGTGTATTTGCATATGAATCTTCTCTGCCCTTATTAATTGTTTCATGAGTTGCAACATTGACCAATGTTATGTTTGTCAATCTCCAACAAATTTTAGCACTTATACTTTTCCTTATGTGATGTCATTACTTACCAATAGATTAGCACATGATCCTTTTCATTTATTTCCTTTCTTTCTATAGAATTAGAATATGATCTTTTCATTTATTTCCTTTCTTTCTATTGTACATGAAAATAAAGAAGGCAAAGCTTGAACTAACTTTATTATATATCTCGCACACGATTACATAGATAGATCACTAAGAAAACACTCGAAAAGAAAGGATCGAACTAAACTTTTATTCAACTAGATCAAAAGATAACTAAGGATCGAACTAAAAATATATAAAAGCAAAGATAGTGGTGGTGATACGATACCGGGGCACCTCCCCCAAGCTTGGCACAAGCCAAGGTGACCATACCATGAGCTCAAGTCTCCTTTGGTGATGAAGAAGGTGGTGGTGATGGTGAACAAGAGGTAGTAGCCATCTCCAACAGCTTTTCCAATCTACGGATGATGCTCCGAAGGGCAATGATGTGCTATTGCAACATGATATTTTCACAAGTGAGATATTTATTTTGTACACGCACCATTTTGATGATCCTAAAGGCTTCACTTTCAGTAGGGGTGAGATATTCATAATAAGGATGAAGGATATCCTCTTCTTCCAATGCAGGCAATGTTTGCTCTATGACTGGAGCTTGATCTCCAATAGCTTCCTTGCTCTTGTCCCCCTTCAGAGATTCTTTTGGTCCTTCTCTCTTTAGTTCCATCTTCATCAACCAAGCATCTGTTGGAAATATGCCCTAGAGGCAATAATAAAATGGTTCTTATTATATTTCGTTGTTCATGATATTTGTCTATTGTTCATGCTATAATTGTATTAACCGGAAATTGTAATACATGTGTGAATGCATAGACTACAACATGTCCCGAGTAAACCTCTAGTTGACTGGCTCATTGGTTAATAGATGGTTGTGGTTTATTGACCATGGACATTGGATGTTGTTGATAACGGGATCACATCATTAGGAGAATGATGTGATGGATAAGACCCAATCCTAAGCATAACACAAGATCGTGTAGTTCATTTGCTAAGAGCTTCTCTAATGTCAAGTATAATTTCCTTAGACCATGAGATTGTGCAACTCCCGGATACCGTAGGAATGCTTTGGGTGTATAAAACATCACAGCGTTACTGGGTGGCTATAAAGGTGCACTACAGATAACTCCGAAAGTGTCTGTTGGGTTGGCACGGATTGAGATTGGGATTTGTCACTCTGTATGACGGAGAGGTATCTTTGGGCCCACTCAGTAATGCATCATCATAATGAGCTCAATGTGACTAAGGAGTTAGCCACGGGATGATGCATTACGGAACGAGTAAAGAGACTTGCCGGTAACGAGATTGAACGAGGTATGGGGATACCACGATCAAATCTCGGGCAAGTAACATACCGATGGACAAAGGGAATTGTATACAGGATTAATTGAGTCCCTGACATCGTGGTTCATCTAATGAGATCATCCTGGAACATGTGGGAGCCAACATGGGTATCCAGATCCCGCTGTTGGTTATTGGCCGGAGAACGTCTCGGTCATGTCTGCATGGTTCCCGAACCCGTAGGGTCTACACACTTAAGGTTCCGTGACGCTAGAGTTGTTATGGGAAATTGTATGTGGTTACCGAAGGTTGTTCGGAGTCTTGGATGAGATGTTGGATGTCACGAGGAGTTCTGGAATGGTCCGGAGGTAAAGATTTATATATGGGAAGTCCAGTTTTAGTCACCAGAATGGTTTCGGGGGTTATCAGTATTGTACCAGGACCACCGACAGGTGTCCCGTGGTCCATCGGGTGGGGCCACCTGCCCCGGGGGACTTAATGGGCAGAATATGGGAGGGAACCACCCCCCTAGTGGGCTGGTGCGCCTCCCCAACGGGCCCAAGGCGCCTAGGGTTGGAAACCCTAAGGGAGGCGGGCGCCTCCACCTTGCTTGGGGGGCAAGCCACCCCCTCCTGGCCGCCGCCCCCCCTCTAGATGCATCTAGAGGGGCCGGCCCCCTCTTCTTTTACCCCTATAAATAGTGGGGGGTGGTAGGGCTGCCATACCCCTTCCCTGGCGCAGCCCCTCCCTCCTCCTCCTCCTCCTCCTCCTCCTCCTCTGTAGTGCTTGGCGAAGCCCCGCAGGAGAACCGCAAGCTCCACCACCACGCCGTCATGCTGCCGGAGCTCTCCCTCAGCTTCTCCTCTCCCCTTGCTAGATCAAGAAGGAGGGGACGTCCCCGGGCTGTAGGTGTGTTGAACGCGGAGGCGCCGTCCGTTCGGTGCTAGATCGGATCTTCCGCGATTTGAATCGCCGCGAGTACGACTCCATCAACCGCGTTCTTGTAACGCTTCTGCTTAGCGGTCTTCAAGGGTATGAAGATGAACTCCCTCTCTCTCATTGCTAGCATCTCCTAGATTTATCTTGGTGACACGTAGGAATTTTTTTGAATTATTACTACGTTCCCCAACAGTGGCATCATGAGCTAGGTCTATCCGTAGATTCTATGCACGAGTAGAACACAAGTAGTTGTGGGCGATGATTTGTTCAATTTGCTTACTGTTACTAGTCTTATTTTGATTCGGCAACATTGTGGGATGAAGCGGCCCAGACCGACCTTACACGTACGCTTGCGTGAGACTGGTTCCATCGACTGACATGCACGTGATGCATAAGGTGGCTAGAGGGTGTCTGTCTCTCCCACTTTAGTCGGATCAGATTCGATGAAGAGGCTCTTTATGAAGGGTAAATAGCAATTGGCATATCACCGTTGTGGTTTTTGCGTAGGTAAGAAACGTTCTTGCTAGAAACCCATAGCAGCCACGTAAAACATGCAACAATAATTAGAGGACGTCTAACTTGTTTTTTGCAGGGTATGCTATGTGATGTGATATGGCCATAAGGATGTGATGAATGATATATGTGATGTATGATATTGATCATGTTCTTATAATAGGAATCACAACTTGCATGTTGATGAGTATGACAACCAGTAGGAGCCATAGGAGTTGTCTTAATTTAATTGTATGACCCGCATGTCAATGAAAACGCCATGTAATTACTTTATTGCTAACTGTTAGCTATAGTAGTAGAAGTAATAGTTGGCAAGATAACTTCATGAAGACATGATGATGGAGATCATGGTGTCATGCCGGTGACGAAGGTGATCATGCCGCGCCTCGAAGACGGAGATCAAAGGCGCAAGATGATATTGGCCATATCATGTCACTTTATGATTTGCATGTGATGTTTATTATGTTTACATCTTATTTGCTTAGAACGACGATAGCTTAAATAAGATGATTGTCGGTGTCAAAACCGGCGGATCTCGGGTAGGGGGTCCCGAACTGTGTGTCTAAGGCTAATGGTAACAGGAGGCGGGGGACACAATGTTTACCCATTTTCGGGCCCTCTCTATGGAGGTAATACCCTACTTCCTGCTTGATTGATCTTGATGAATATAGGGGTTACAAGAGTTGATCTACCTCGAGATCATATGTTGAGGTCTAAACCCTAGAGGTATGATGAGTAATATCATAATCTATCAACTAGCCTGGCCTTGGCTTATATAACATACCGAGGCCTAGGATAACAAGAGTCCTAGCCGAATACGCCGGTGGGGAGGAGTCCATGCCTTGATCACCAAGTCTTGTGGAATCTTCCTTGTATGCGGCAGCTGTCCGAACTGGCCCATGAGTATACGGCCATGGGGGTCCTCGGCCCAATCTTACAGATCGGGAGACGACGTGGTGAGTAACCCCTAGTCTAGGACTCCGTCAGTAGCCCCCTGAACCGGTCTTCAAGTTGGGGACTCTCCTCGGTTGTTCCGCACTGTTCTTCATCTTTGGTCGTAGGTCTTGAAAACTGGTTCAAAAAATCTGCTCATCTTCGATCTTAAGGATCGCCGAAGTAAATCCGAAGAGTTTACATGTCGGGTATCCGAGGAGCCCCTTTAAGTTCTTGGGCTTTATCAATGCCTTGTTATTTTTATGCCACACCTCGGGTTTGAAGTTGTTCCCGGGCGGCAGTGTCCTCTTGCATCCGAGCTCCAACGCCGAACTGCATTCGAGGTGTCTTTTGCAGCCGAGCACCAACGCCGGACTGCTTTCGAGCTCCAACGCCGGACTGTGTCCGAGCTCCAACGCCGGACTGTGTCCAAGCTCCAACGCCGGACTGTATCCGAGCTCCAATGCCGTATTATATCCGAGGTGTCATAGATCACCTTGGTTCAAAAAAGTTGAAAGTGTTTAGCTAAGCTTAATACCGGAAATGCCCTCTATGGAGCCAGCCACTCGCGCCCGAGCTTTTATGTCGGACAGCTTCCGAGGTGGTGCACCACCTTGGCCATGGGCTGATTTTTATGAATTTAATTCCAAATTATGCAATTTAATCTCTGACGAGATGTATAACTAGTATGGTACCTATTGTTGTCCGAAGATAGTTTTGCGCATAGTTCGGCCAAGCCGAACACTGAGCACTTTGAATTTTCGCATTGAATAGGCAATGCAGTAGCCCCCAAGACACTGGTCGGGTGGCAACACCAGATCAGGGGATCGATGTACCCCTTTAATATTTGTAAATGATAAGTACGAAGTCCAGTAGCCCCCGAGCCTCAATGTGGGCACGGGTGGCCGAATTAAGGATCGATATCCAGAGTAAAATCACAAAGTATGTGTAATGATTCTATGTATCCAAGTAATCTACAACATTAATGCTCAGATCCACATTGTACAAAACTTTGTTGACCGACCATCGACTTCGACCTCCTCGGCTAGCAGCCGAGGAGTGTTTGTCCTACTTTATAAAGCCTTTATGAGGGCAAAGATTTACGGCAAACAAGGCAATCCGGCCATACGACTTTATAGACAAAGGTACACGGAGAGATATGTTATATTACTTTTTAACATAAGAAACATCTTCCAATGAAAATAGTCCCGCTATCAGTTCCTTTCTTTGGGTTGTCATGCTAAGCATGATCATGAAACCTCAGCTCCGATCAATGTGGGATCAAAATATTGAGGATTTAGTTCGGGGAAAGTTCCCGAATTCTATGCTATTAATGAACCAAAAATTTCACTTTCGTCGTTGCCGAGCAATGTGATCCTTTAAGATTGCTAGCTTTCGGCTTCACCCAGTCTGAGGTACTAACTCGGATGACCTGTTAGTAACAATCACAGAGGTGCTCCCTTTACCGCCTAGCTGAACAATCGGGAACGTAGGGGTAAGCACAGGAGCCAGGCAACCCAGCTTGGCCAAAATCTTAAGTCAAATTGCTGCATATTTATGGCTTCATATAACGATAATTACGGAAGGCAACGCTTGTACAATGAATACAAATGTTGATGATATATACTTATTTTGACTACATTGCGACCGTTTATCAGTTGAAAGTGGCCCATCGTCGGCTTCTACCCATTTGTAGATACTACGCAGGGTGTTTCTGCAATAACCGGACAACCCTTAGCTGACGTCTCGGTGCCCGAAGGCGGTTGTTTTAGCGGAAACGAGGCAATCAGATATCTTGGCTTTATAACTTTCACTTAGTCATAGGAGATTTAAACTGGGGAAGCTAGCTATGAGCCACTGGTTAGTGTTTGGAGACAACTGAGGTCAAGCCGTAAACACTTCGGCCAATGTTATGAACGACCCATCATTTAACACGGCCATCAGATCGCTGACCAGTTTGCACTTATTGTGACAGTCAATTTTCGGCTTTCTCCACTAAGGTGCTTAACCATGCGAGCTGGAAGCACAATCGCATTGGTTCTCCCGTTGCACACCTAGCCGAACAAAGCGGAACATAGGAGTCAAGCACAGGAGCCGGGCAACCCAATTATTGATCGAAGACACAATTTGAAACCGATGCATATATAGCAAGATCCAAGAATGCTTTTGCCGAATCTCTAAAGGTCTCCGGCGTTGCACTGCGAGACTTGTGCCGGAGACAAACAAATAGTTTAAAAGTGCCAAAATCTTGGAAAACCAAAAAACTTCAGTAAAAACATGATGTCCGAACAAGATCAAGTGTTTGGTGCCAATCCGAGAATTGGAAGAAAATTGCGCTTCTGTCGTGCTTTAACATGACACATCCGATCTCAAGACTTCGAGTCGAGTCAAAAAATGAGTGGTAGAGAAATACTTTGCAGCGACCAAGAAGAAAACACATTTAAAATAAAACAGCTCATATAAATTTAAGAGCCCCCAAGTGACTTGGGTAAAAGAATTTTATGTATAATGATTGTATGTACCGAAGTACTTATATCATATATGTGTTCACCCGAACTTTAAACGCGTCTTAACCGACTGTCGTCTTCTCCCTCTTTGGTCAAGGGCCGAAGAGTGTTATGTACTCCACCTATCGAGAATATCGACAGTGTTTCCGATAACTAGGCAATCAGGCCATAAGGCTATAACAAACAAAGCGCGCTCATGAAACTTATGCTATATTACCAACGAAGTGTAACAAGCATCTTCAAAGAAAAAAGTATCCCCACCGATACCTTTCTTCGGTTGATAATTATTACTATGAGACTTGTCCAATAGATTTTTTGTACTCATGTGTTCCGTTGTGTGCCGACCATTATTGAAAACAGTAAGAGCGCTAGCTTTCGGCTTCACCCAGTCTGAGGTCCGGCTCGGATGACCCGATCGTGACAATCGTAGAGGTGCTCCCTTTACTCCCTAGCCGAACAATCGGGAACGTAGGGGTAAACACAGGAGTGAGGCAACCCAGCTTGCAAATCGCTTAGGTCAATATGGTGCATATTGTTGCGTAATACATGAACAAGCAACGAATCCGTACAAGTATAATCATATGCAAGAGGAAAAGCTCCATCAAGGGAGCCCTAAATAAACGGGTATTTGAATATGTGCGTCACAAAAAAAGTTTTGACAAGGAACTTTGTCACAAACAACTTTGTGCCAAAAAGTATAATGCTTGGTCGAACCAAACAAAATTTAAAACTAAAAGTTTTTGAGCATGAAAGCAACTTAGTTGGTTAATGTGCTCGGTGTTGATGACGCGATTCAGGCTTGTGGCGGGACGAAGACGCCCATTGATCTGTGACAGACCCGATAAGGTTCGCAGTCCTTGGCATGGCCGAGGTCCCAGCCCCCGGGCCTGAGGTGTCCGAGCAAGGAGTTCGGCACTCCAAAGTAGTGACCCCGTAAAGCAGTCAAAATCGATTACCTGCACACATAAAACAGTGCGGTCCAGGACACAATATGTATATACATAATTGCTTTACGCAAAAATAGTTTATTTAAAGAGATGTGGCCTGGCGCCGAAGCCAATGTCGATGCAGGACGTCGGCGTGACGCAGTGAAGGAGTGACAAAGCCTGAATTTGCAGGGCGGTCCGGGCTCCGGACGCGGTGTTCGCCGAACTATGTACGGAAACTGACCGAACCACCACGCGACCGCTTTTAATGTGGCCGCCATTTGATAGACCTGTGTACAGATGATGGAACAAACCAGAGTAATAATTCCTTAAGAAAAATAAACCCAACAAAAAAATTGTTAGGATTAATAGCACCTGGTTTATTTGTTGTAGCATTCCGAAGAAAAGTGACTCCCAAAATTGGGAATCGATCCGCACACCCATTGCCTGATGGGCGATAAAGCGATGGCCTGGCGATGCTGGCAAAGGTTGGCTTGCTGAGGCGAAGCCCTCGGTCCAGCTAACGTGACGAAGTTGGTCGGCTGGTGACGCCGAAGTCACCGGAGTATGTTGATGAAGAAATAGTCAAGTCCCCGATCTAGCCGAGGTGACAGAGCAGGTCGGTAAGGAGTCGTTGCAGCTGCCATGTCAGCCGAGGTGTTGAAGTAGTTCGGCGTGATGGACATCGGCTCGAAGAAGCAACAGTGCGGCCATGCCGACGCAGGTCGTAACTTATGACGCGACCAATGCTGGTTTGATGAAGTGACCATGCGGCGATGCCGGTGTGCCCGCTCCGTGTAATCTGTGGGGCGGCGATGTTGGTGATCATTTATCTTTGGCGATTCCGAACTCTTGTTCGGCTCGCCGAGGTGAGGATTCGAAGAAGTTGAGCTCGGCTCAAAAAGCGACGACATGTCTAGCGCAGGTCGGAAGCCGTGGAGCTATATTGCCAGACTGGTTTGACACCAGCGTGATGGCGAAGATTACCTCAGAGGAGGCTTAAAATTTTATGGGTACGTGTTAAGAACAACGCACAATACCTTAGAATAAAATTCCTTTAAAAAGGTTGTCCAATATCACGTTCATAAAGAAACATGAATTCAGATCGGATCCGTATTCGCGCAGAAAACATATCTGAAAAGTGATGCACTAATCGGAAGGTTCCCGGAGTTTGGACGGTCAGATCGAGCTGAAATTTTGAGGGGTGGTAGATATGGGAATTTCGCAGCAGATGAATGGTTGGATCTTCCAAAGGACCTCCGAGATGGGCTCTGGAGACCACGCCCTAAACTCGTCCATATTCCTGTCTGGATTTGACAGGGCTCCGGTATATCGTAGACTGTCAAAGATTCCTCCATCAGAACTCGACGAAATTTTCCAGGGTTGTTGTAGACTCAATTATGCACAATTCCACCATAGCGATCGTTAGAACGACACTCGAGGAGGTGGTAGCGGTGGATACGAGTTCGCTGTCCAAAAAAAAGGCACGGTCGCCCGAGGGCAATGTTGACGTTGAGCCCCCGAACTCCATGGATGATTCCTTCATGATCTTGATAGAGATTGGAGTTGGTGTTGATGAAGGCCCTTGTACGAACATGACGATCGGAGGCAGGGCACAATCCTTGGTCAAGCCAAGGTGACCGGTCGAGCCGGTGACGAAGATGTCGATGTCGCAGTTAATCTGCAGACGAGCCATTGATCCTTTTGCCGATCACACAGCGGAACTCTCAATGAAAGCACCAATGTCGGTGTCAAAACCGGCGGATCTCGGGTAGGGGGTCTTGAACTGTGCGTCTAAGGCTAATGGTAATAGGAGGCGGGGGGCACAATGTTTACCCAGATTCGGGCCCTCTGTGTGGAGGTAATAACCTACTTCCTACTTGATTGATCTTGATGAATATAGGGGTTACAAGAGTTGATCTACCTCGAGATCATATGTTGAGGTCTAAACCCTAGAGGTATGATGAGTAATATCATAATCTATCGACTAGCCTGGCCTTGGCTTATATAACATACCGAGGCCTAGGTAACAAGAGTCCTAGCCAAATACGCCAGTGGGGAGGAGTCCTTGTCTTGATCACCAAGTCTTGTGGAATCTTCCTTGTATGCAGCAGCTGTCCGAACTGGCCCATGAGTATACGGCCATGGGGGTCCTTGGCCCAATCTAATAGATCGGGAGACGACGTGGTGAGTACCCCCTAGTCCAGGACACCGTCAATGATCCCTCACTAAAATTTCAAGAAAAGTGTTCCCCCTAACTATGCACCTTTGCGAAGGTTCGTTGTTTCGAAGCACCACGTGATGATCGGGTGTGATAGATTCTAACATTCGCATACAACGGGTGTAAGCCAGATTTACACATGCAAAACACTTAGGATGACTTGACGATCCTAGAATGTATAGACATGGCCTCAGAACACAAGAGACCGAAAGGTCGAACATGAGTCGTATAGTAGATGCAATCAACATGGAGATGTTCACCGTGGATGACTAGTCCGTCTCACGTGATGATCGGACACGGCCTAGTCGATTCGGATCATGTATCACTTATATGACTAGAGGGATGTCTATCTGAGTGGGAGTTCATTAAATAATTTGATTAGATGAACTTGATTGTCATGAACTTAGTCTAAAGTATCTGTACAATATGTCTTGTAGATCAAATGGCCCACTCTAATGTTGCCCTCAACTTCAACGCGTTCCTAGAGAAAACCAAGCCGAAAGACGATGGTAGCAACTATACGGACTGGGTCCGTAACTTGAGGATCATCCTCATAGCTGCCAAGAAAGCATATGTCCTTGAAGCACCGCTAGGTGACGCACCCATTTTCCCAGCAACTCAAGACGTTATGAACGCCTGGCAGTCGCGTAGTGATGATTACTCCCTAGTTCCGTGCGGCATGCTTTACAACTTAGAACCGGGGCTCCAAAAGCGTTTTGAGCATCACAGAGCATATGAAATGTTCTAAGAGCTGCAAGTGGTTTTCCAAGCTCATGCCCGGGTCGAGAGATATGAAGTTTCCGACAAGTTCTACAGTTGTAAGATGGAGGAAAACAATTCTGTCAGCAAGCATATACTCAAGATGTCTGGGTTGCACAACCGCTTGTCTCAGCTGGAAGTTAACCTTCCAGATGACTCGGTCATTGACAGGATTCTCCAGTTGCTTCCACCTAGCTACAAGAGCTTTGTGATGAACTACAATATGCAAGGGATGGAGAAGTCCATTCCTGAGCTATATTCAATGCTGCAATCAGTGGAGGTGGAGATCAAAAAGGAACATCAAGTGTTGATGGTGAATAAGACCACTAGTTTCAAGAAAGGCAAGGGTAACAAGAACTTCAAGAAGGACGCCAAGGGAGTTGCCGCGCCCGGTAAGTCAGTTGCCAGGAAGAAGCCGAAGAATGGACCCAAGACTGAGACTCAGTGCTTTTAATGCATGGGAAATGGTCACTGGAAGCGGAACTACCCCAAGTACTTAGCGGATAAGAAGGCCGACAACGCTAAAGGTATATATGATATACATGTTATTGATGTGTACCTTACCAGCACTCGTAGTAGCTCCTGGATATTTGATACCGGTGCGGTTGCTCATATTTGTAAATCAAAACAGGAGCTGCGGAATAAGCGGAGACTGGTGAAGGACGAGGTGACGATCCACGTCGGGAATGGTTCCCAGGTCGATGTGATCGCCGTTGGCACGCTACCTCTACATTTACCTTCGGGATTAGTTTTAAACCTCAATAATTGTTATTTAGTGCCAGCTTTGAGCATGAACATTGTATCTAGATCTCGTTTAATGCGAGATGGCTACTCATTTAAATCCGAGAATAATGGTTGTTCTATTTATATGAGAGATATGCTTTATGGTCATGCCCCGCCGGTGAATGGTTTATTTTTATTGAATCTCGAACATGATGTTACACATATTCATAGTGTGAATGCCAAAAGATGTAAGGTTGATAATGATAATCTCACATACTTGTGGCACTGCCGCCTTGGTCACATTGGTGTCAAACGTATGAAGAAACTCCATGCAGATGGACTATTGGAGTCTCTTGATTATGAATCATTTGAAACGTGCGAACCATGCCTCATGGGAAAAATGACCAAGACTCCGTTCTCCGGAACAATGGAGCGAGCAACCAACTTATTGGAAATCATACATACTGATGTGTGCGGTCCAATGGGCGTTGAGGCTCGTGGTGGCTATCATTATGTTCTCACCCTCACTGATGACTTAAGTAGATATGGGTATGTCTACTTAATGAAACACAAGTCTGAGACCTTTGAAAAGTTCAAGGAATTTCAGAGTGAGGTAGAGAATCAAAGTGATAGGAAAATAAAGTTCTTACAATCAGATCGTGGAGGAGAATACTTGAGTCACGAGTTTGTCACACATTTAAGGAAATGTGGAATTGTTTCACAACTTACACGCCCTGGAACACCTCAACGTAATGGTGTGTCCGAACGTCGTAATTATACTCTATTCACTACAAAAAAAGACACATCCGTGACATTTTGGGCCAAAAGATTTTTTTTGTCATACTTATGACACTTCTATGACGATAATTGTGACAAAACCTGGTATCATCATAGATGTGGTGGGCTCCTACTTCTATGACAAAAAATCATGACAGAAAATGGGCTTTTCATCCTGGGCGGGCCGGAGACGTAACTGCATGACATTCTTTGGGCCGTCCATGACGGAAAAAACCGTGGTAGAAGCAAGGGCGAGGAAAATTTCGGTGAGTTCCCGGTTACGGTGGGTGGTCGTGGGCCGAGCGATGCGTGTTTCTCTCGTACACGTACGCGCGTGTGTGCGAGGCGTTGGCTCTAACTAAACCCGAGCGAGGCATTGGGCTCTAAATGAACCCAAGCGAATGCACTGCAGGCTACGCGTTACTGAACCCGAGCGATCGATCAATGGCTGTTAATTGAACCCGATCGAGCAATTCCTTCGCTACTGCTGCTAACTGAAGCCGATCGATGCTGCCTATAGATGAACAGTGAGCATTGCAGGGGGGTTTGGATGAAAGTGAGCGGTGGGGGTGGATGAACAGGACCCCGTGGTGTTGCCTGTGGATGAACAGGACCCCGATCGATCGAGCCGGTTGGGGCTGGATGAACAGGACCCCGTGGAGGGATGGATGATCAGGACGACTCCCTGGAGGGCTGGATGAATAGTAGATGGTGGATGGGTGGATGAACAGTAGCCCATGGAGGGGTGGTTGAATAGAAGCCCCGTGGAGAGGGTGGTTGAACAGTAGCCGGTGGAGTAGCGCGTGGTGGAGGCTGGATGAATAGGAGCCCGTGGATGAACATTCACAAGTGGAGGCTGGAGGAGGTCGACGGTGGAGATGTACAGTATCCCGTGGAGTCCCGTTTGGCGGTACGCCACACCCCTCCCGATGAACAGGACCCTCGTCTCGACTGTAGCACTCCAACACAAGTCTATTTCCTCTGTTTTGCGGTACGCCACACCCCTCCCGATCAACAAGACCCCATTTCGACCGTAGGAGGTCCAACACAAGTCGGTTTCCTCCGTTTTGCGGTACGCCAGACCCCTCCTGATGAACATGATCCTGTTTCGAATGTGGCCGGTCATACACAAGGCCGTTTCCTCCGTTCTACGGTACGCCAGGCCTCGTTTCCATCGGCTGTTCCTTCCAAGTCGGTTGGCTCCCACGCGTTCTGTTGCCTCCCGATGAACACGACGCATTCCGTTGCCTCCCAATGAACACGACGCATTCTGTTGCCTCCCGATGAACACGACGACGATGCAGTTTCTCCGTTCCGACCCAGCCATGTACATGAGCCCTAGCCATATGTATGCACGAGTAGGCGTTCGAGACCCCGACCGTATGTACATACGTGGCCGTATTTTCTTTCTTGCACACTGGCCGTTGTACGTATGTGTACATGCTACGTGCGCGCCTCTACTACTACACGTGCACGCCTCTACATCGACCAGTATGTACGTACACATTCGCGACCAGAATGACAATGCTATGTACGCTTCGACAAGGTGGGCCCCGTCTGTCAGGCACTTCCTTGCGTGCGAAGATGTAGATGGTGGGTCCCAGCAGTCAGGTGGGCGAATCTTTTTTTGCCCAGACACACTTCCTTGCGTGCGAAGATGTAGCTGGTGGGTCCCAATAGTTAGGGTGGAAACATTTTTTCGTGAAATACGGTGGCCCGTCCGGTGGGTCCCTGCTGTCAGGTGGAGGAATCATTATTTTGCGCGTAATAAGGAGGCACTTCCTTGCTGCGGCCGTGGACCCATCTGTCATCCTCTCCACGTACAGTCCATGTCCGATGAAGTCATTCCTTGACCATGTTTACCACGCTGCACCGAGAGCACCAGGGCGGTAGACGACGGCAAGGCCTAGGAAGGGGACGACGCGGAGCCAGGGAAGACGCGGCAGTGGATGCCCACGCGGAGAGGAGTATGAGGATTCACTGGTTCGGCTGCGGTGTGAGGCTGCCGCCGCCGCAGGGCCTAGCCAGTGGTGGGAATAGTAGGGGGCGGTGAGGCCTCTGCGGCAGCACAATCGGCCATGGGAGGTAGGAGCATGCGGCATGATCGGCGCTGCTTTGGGCGGCTGGAGCAAGAAGACTAGAGGTTGAAGAAGCACTACGGCCGTTGAATGGACATCGTACGGTCATTGGAGCTAGAATCGTTCATATTGACTAAGTTGACAAAGCCCTCCGTCCCCGTCAACTTAGTAGGCCCACAAGTCAGCCTCCCACCAAGGTGGGTCCCAGCTAGCAGGGGGAGTATTCATTTTTTTGTTGGTAATAAGGAGGCACTTCCGGTGGGTCCGAGATGAGAGCGGGAGGAACTTTTTTGCGCGAAATACGATGGCCCATCTGGTGGGTCCCAGCAGTCAGGGGGGAAACATTTTTTTAGAAATACGGTGGCCCGTCCGGTGGGCCCCTGCTATCAGGTGGAGGAATAATTATTTTCCACGTAATAAGGAGGCACTTCCTTGTGTCTGCCGTGGACCCAACTGTCAGCATCTCCACGTACAGTACTCTTTCAATGGAAGTCGGTCGTTGACCACATTGACCACGCCACACCGAGAGCACCATGGCGGTGGACGACAGCGAGGCCTAGGAAGGGGACGATGCGGAGCCGGGGAAGACGCGGTAGGGGATGCCCACGCAGAGAGGAGTGCAGGGGTTCACTGGTTCGGCTACCGTCGCCGCAGAATAACAGGGGGTGTGGGTGAGTGGAGGGATGGCCTGGCCAGCGGTGGGAGTAGTATGGGGGCGGTGAGGCCTCCACGGCAGCACAGCCGGCCACGGGAGGCAGGAGCAGGCGGCACGACCAGCGCTGCTTTGGGCGGCTGGAGCAAGAAGACCAGAGGTTGAAGAAGCACTATGGCCGTTGGATAGACATCATACGGTCACTGGAGTATTAACTAAGTTCACAAAGCCCTCCGTCCCCGTCAACTTAGTAGGCCCACAAGTCAGCCACCCACTATGGTATTCATTTTTTTTGTGCGTAATAAGGAGGCACTTCCTTGCGTGAGAAGATATAGCTGGTGGGTCCGACCTGTCAGTGGGGGGAACATTTTTTTCGTGAAATATAGAGGCCCTTCCCGTGGGTCTTAGCTGTCAGGTGGAGGAATCATTATTTTGCGCGTAATAAGGTGGCATTTCCTTGCGTGCGGCCGTGGACCCAGCTGTCAGCCTCTCCACGTACAGTCCACTTCCGATGGATGTCGTTCATTGACCACATTGACCAGGCCGCGCGGAGAGCACCAGGGCGATGGACGACGGCGAGGCCTAGGAAGGGAACGACACGGAGCCAGGGAATACTCGGCAGTTATTTCCCACCCGGAGATGTACGAGGGTTTACTGGTTCGTCTGTCGGCCTCGGAGAATAACAGCAGGTGTGGGTGAGTAGAGGGATGGCTAGGCCAGCGATGGGAGTATGGTGGGGCCGTGAGGCCTGCGCGGAAGCATAACCGGCCGCGGGAGGAGGGAGCAGGAAGTCCCGCCGGCGCTTGTTTGAGCGGCTGGAGCAGGAAGAGCAGAGATTGAAGAAGCACGACGGCCGTTGGATGGACATCCAACAGTCACTGCTCTCATGTGTTGACTAAGTTGACAGGGCGTTGCGTGTGCGTCAACCTTTTTTTTAGGAAAGCATACGCGTGAACCTGTAGTAGGCGCACAAGTCAGCCTCAAATGTGTGGAAAATAGCATACAACCCATCTGCCATTATTTCTAATAATGTACAGCCCATTTGCTAATTCTTAATAATTTTTTGGAGCCCATCTTCTTTTGTTAGCATTACACCCCATATTGTGGCCACGGTTAAAAAGTATACGAAATTTTGCATATTTCGGTGCAGTCAACTGTTTTTAATCCCGAAATATCGATTCACATTAAAACTATTTTGAAAAATAATTTATATAAATATAAAAGCCAAATAATTGTCCACGCATAAAAATCAATGGAATTAAAAATCTTGTAACGAAACAAAAATGAAACTAATTCCCGGTTTGTTGTGTTTTAAAAATGTACAACCAATTTCTGGACAAACCGAATGAATCTCTCCTCGTCTTGAAAGATTTGCAGCCCAGCAGGGCCGATAAAGCAAGTAGGCCTCCTTTGGGTATTTCTTTTTAAAAAATAGAACTGGGCTAGCCATTTTCAGCAAGAAAAAAACACAACTGGGTCATGATGTGGTAAACATAAATAAAACCCTGGCTAGACGGGCCACAACCCCCACACAGCCCTGTTGTTACCCTGATCCGTCGCTAAAACTAGTATAAATAACAACTGCTTGTTCCTAAAAAAAACTACGCGACCTGCTGGGTCCCTAGTGTCAGCCGCTCGTAGTGTAATTCTCTCGTTTATTGACTACGTTGACAATGGCGTGAGCCCCAGATGTCCAACCATTAGGAGGAACCGTATTTTTGGGCTTGTAATATAGAGGCACTTGCTTGCGTACTGCCATGACGCTGGTGGGTCCCTACTGTCATCCTCTCCACGTACAGTCATCTCCTTGTTCCTCTCGGTTGTTGGCGACATTGACAATGCAATAGGGCGGCGCACCGCACACGACGAGCGAACCAAGGCCGCAAGGCGAAGGATGACGGCGAGGCCTCAGACGGAACGAATAGGAGCCGTGGAAGATGCGCCGGTCCAGTCGCAGGTGGAGGGGACTATGAGGGTTGACTGGTTCGGGTGCGGGTGCGTGTTGGGGCTGACGTCGCCGGAGAATAATAGGACGTGTGGGGGAATAGAGGGAGGGACTGGCCAACGTTGGAGCTTACGTACGGTAGGGTGGCGGAGGCGCAGCTAGCCATGGGAGGCGGGAGCAGGCGGAGCCGACGGATGGTTTGGTTTGGGCGGGTCGAGGAAGAAGAAGACAAGAGATAGAACATACACGACATATGTTGGATGTCAATCCAATGGCTGGTAGGCAGAATCGTTTGTTGACTGGCTAATAAGTCGACACCACCTTGGATAGGCTATTTCCTCGCGGGTCCCAAATGTCAAAATCCAAATTTGATGTGCTAGTTCGAAATAAGTTTGTGGGTGCTGGTGGGGGCTAATCACTTGGCTTCTGTAATGCACAGTGAGCTCAAGCAGCCGACGAGAGTGATGTTATTTCCCTTGGTTGGGATTTGTTACATTATTTCACTCTAAATTAAACGAATGACAAACCATTTGCCTTGTTTCAAAGAAAATATGACAGCACAACCGAGTTGAAAAGGGCAAGAACATCTAACTCCAGCTTACAAACTATACAAAAGCACGAGGGTTAATTGTTCACCAGGTTTACAAAAAAACCCAGGTTGAAAAGGGCAACAACATCTAACTCCAACATTGTTTTCGGCAGTCACCATCAAATGGATCGGTCAGGTCCATAGAATGAACATCATGGGTCGTAAAATTTACTGGATTATGACCACAATATGTTGTAAATAGAAGCCCGACACGTTTAGAAGCTCTTTTGCCCACCTGAAACTCCTTTTTTTGCCTTCGACATACCCATCCATCAGAACCATGCTGCTGATAAACTTAAGCCTGATGGACAATAGTAACCTCACATTCAGCAGGAAGAATGTGACAAATCTAGTGTTTGCACGGTTGGCTACATATCGTTCTAGCGTTATTGTCTTCAATCGAATCTCATGAGAAGTGAGAAAATCCCGATGCTTACGAATCTACCAATTGGTTATAACTTTCTTACCCCATCCTGTTGCCTAAATAGACATGAAGATTGAAAATAGTTAAGGTCTTAAAAAAGAGTGTCGAAAGAGCAACAGCTGAATGGTTAATTCTAGTACACTATATGCGAGCTTCCAATGTGCATGAAATTATCACCTTTATATACAACTTCTCCAGACATGGAAAGCATTGCAGAAAGCCAATAATCTTGTTCAGATCAAAACTATTCATTTGGATATATAAGATCTTGACAGAATCTAGCACCATTGATAGGACATCCATGGAGAAACTCTTCATTGGGCATAGAACATAATATTAGTACAAAATGTGTACTCCAAGATGATATATAACTTATGTGCAAAAATTTAAAATGCAGCTTATGGTTACAAGTGTATATGATAATACAAAGTTCCTAAAGAACTGTGGAGCCAAACACCATATTGAAATGAGCACAGAGGTCATGTATTACAACCAAGGTCTCTAGTTTAGGCATAGAGAGGACGGTTATTTGCAACGGTGAATAACTAGAATCAAGGATCAACCTTTGAAGTGAAGGGGCATCTTGGATGATGGGCTGCCTTCCGTCAAAAGAATTCCAATTCTTACAAGGTTAGGCGACTTTATTTGGAGACAACCGATTCTAACAGTGAAAACAAGCACCAAGCACTCCAGGGCAGAGCAACTGGAGTGGATGATGTTGTGCAATGAGGCCTCCGATATACGAACCCGCACTAGTGAAAGTTTCTTGAGAAACGGGAGTCGAAGGTTTAGTACCAGATTGTCAGGTAGGTAGCACCGCGCAAAGGTGGCGGTGTGGAGAGAGGAGGAAAATCGCGAGATGGACATCGATGCTGAGGGCACAAGTACATGGCGTTTGGTATGTGGTATGTGATTTCCGGGGGAATAGTAGAACTCAAGCAGCTGTAGTTCTGTGAATTCAGGGGATTTCAGCCAGGCGTCCACCGTGCAGGGCATGGCATGCTTGCTCAGGTAGCATGACGGGATGCAGAGGCTTTGAAAGGAGCCCTGGTGGGAGGAGATGATGGCTCTGGGTATTTCAAAATCATTGAAGAGAGATAGCTGACGACAATTGAGATTAAGGGGCACGGTGCGCCATAGTCGGCGCCACCGAATTGAGAGGACTTGGGTGCGGCAGTAAACCTTGGTGGGGAGAAGCGAGATGATCTCCCCAAGGACGGCGTCCGGGAGATCGCTGATGCAGTCCACCCACGATTCTATGGGTTCCTGGGATCCGGTGGGGCGGGGCACCGCTTCTCCCCGTGCTGCCGGGTGCGGGATCTACAACAAGCGTCGCCGCTGGTGGGAGCCTCATCTTCTTGGCACTGGGGTCAACCGACTCCATTTTCCTCGAGGGCATCGCATCGCGCTCACTGATTTGAGCAGAGTAACGAATGACGAGCCTAGTTGTAGTGCGAGTGAAGAAGAAGGGGAGATGGGGGTTTTCTGTAGTAGTGAGGAAGAAGGGAAGCTGGGGTTTTCTGTAGGAGTGAGGTGAGGAATTTGGGGGTACAAGTGGAGCGAGCTGACATGAGGTGGGTGGGAGTGAGGAAGAAGAGAGCACCCAACTTTTTTGGGGGGCGGTGTGCTGGGTGTGGGTAGCGCCTCTCATTCAGTAAATATATGGGCTTTTGAATTGATTTTACTATTTACTATTGTGGATGGGCTGTTTTGTCTTAGGCCCAGAGAAACAATTATTATTAGTATAGTGGAGACACTCTACAGCTACCCAGAAAAACAATTACTACTAGTACAGTGGATACAATACCGCTTCTGGCTCCTCCTAGGTCATTGAAACATCTCCCTCTACTGAATGCCGTTATACTTTTGTTCACCGACATGCAGGCCATGCAGCGTGCGGGCCCAAATGCCATCCACAAAATTAGAAGGCAGTATGCAGGCGGATAGTCACCCCGGTCGTAGCGTGGCAGTAATGAGCCGTCGTATCACAAAACCCCACCTCCCCGCAGTCTAAGTTTGACGGACGAAGCAACCATCATTTCACTCTTTGCTGAATCCCCTTCTCCCTCACCGTCTTCGAGAAAGGCAACACTCGCATCTTCCACTATTCTTCTCTCCCAGCAAAGGGAAGGTAAGCGGATTGATACTTCTCCAACGTATCTACTTTTCCAAACACTTTTGCCCTTGTTTTGGACTCTAAGTTGCATGATTTGAATGAAACTAATCCGGACTGACGCTTTTTTCAGTAGAATTGCCATGATGTTATCTTTGTGCAGAAACAAAAGTTATCGGAATGACATGGAAATCCACAAAGATTATTTTTGGAAAATAAGAAAAATACTGACGAAAGAATCAAGGCCAGGGGCCCCACACCCTATCCACGAGGGTGGGGGTGCGCCCCCTCCTCCTGGGGAGCCCCCTGTCTCGTGGGCCCCTGGAGCTCCATCGACCTCAACTCCAACTCTATATATTCTGTTTCACAGAGAAAAAAATCAGAGAGAAAGTTCCATCGCGTTTTACGATACGGAGCCGCCGCCAAGCCCTAATCTCTCTCGGGAGGGCTAAGCTGGAGTCCGTTCGGGGCTTCGGAGAGGGGGATTCGTCGCCGTCGTCATCATCAGCCATCCTCCATCACCAATTTCATGATGCTCACCGCCGTGCGTGAGTAATTCCATCGTAGGCTTGCTGGACGGTGATGGGTTGGATGAGATTAATCATGTAATCAAGTTAGTGTTATTAGGGTTTGATCCCGAGTATCCACCATGTTCTGAGACTGATGTTGGTATGACTTTGCTATGCTTAATGCTTGTCACTAGGGCCCGAGTGCCATGATTTCAGATCCGAACATATTTTGTTTTCATGAATATATGTGAGTTCTTGATCCTATCTTGCAAGTCTATAGTCTCCTATTATGTGTTATGATCCGACAACCCCGAAGTGACAATAACCGGGATACTTCCCGGTGATGACCGTAGTTTGAGGAGTTCATGCACTCACTAAGTGCTAATGCTTTGGTCCGGTTCTCTATTAAAAGAAGGCCTTAATATCCCTTAGTTTCCATTAGGACCCCGCTGTCGGTGTCAAAACCGGCGGATCTCGCGTAGGGGGTCCCGATCTGTGCGTCTTAGGCTAATGGTAACAGGAGGCAAGGGACACAATGTTTACCCAGGTTCGAGCCCTCTCGATGGAGGTAAAACCCTACTTCCTGCTTGATTGATATTGATGATATGAGTAGTACAAGAGTTGATCTACCACGAGATCGTAGAGGCTAAACCCTAGAAGCTATCCTATGATGATTATGATTGTGATCATCCCTCTAAGGACCAAACTCTCCGGTTTATATAGACACCGAAGAGGGCTAGGGTTTACATGGAGTCGGTTACAAGGAAGGAAACGTAATATCCGGATCGCCAAGCTTGTCTTCCACGCTTAGGAGAGTCCCATCCGGACACGAGACGGAGTCTTGAGTCTTGTATCTTCACGCTCCAATAATCCGGCCGAAGCATATAGTCCGGCTGTCCGGATACCCCCTAATCCAGGACCCCCTCAGTAGCCCCTGAACCAGGCTTCAATGACGATGAGTCTGGCGTGCAGTTGTGTCTTCGGCATTGCAAGGCGGGTTCCGTCTCTGAATACTCCAAAGTAATTACCGAACACTTAGCCGTGTCCGGATCTGCAAGATGATCTTCACATACCACTGTAGAGAGAATGATATTTAACAAAATATAACCTGCTTACAGCTTTAGACAAGGTGGCATGACACTACGGTCGGGTCATTATTCGAACCATTTTCCATAACCAGCCATAGCGCATTTTGCGAGGCGGTTTCCTTGGCACGTCTTGTCACAACAGAGATCATGTCCCCTTATTACGGGATTTTCACCAATATGGGTGTGGGTAACCCAACCGCGCAATCAATCATAGCGTTTGGGAAATAAGCGATTCTCAACGGGAAAGTGGGGAGGCACACCGTTCTCGCCGCCTCTATAAAGGGATAAGGATTCCCCATTTTCACCCACACCTTCTTCCTCCTCTGCTTATCCATTCCCACACCCTCGAGCTCCAGCGCCCTGATTCATGCTTTCTCTGCACAACGAAAACATGTCCGGAGCAGGAGGCAAGTGGGTGGCCTCCACTGTGAAGGAGGAGCATATCACGAAGCTTCGGGCGGCCGGGTACTTGGCCGTAGACATCGCGCACCGGCTGCCGGACAAAGGGCAGGTCACTCCAACTCCGGAGCCCCACGAGAGGGTCGTATTCCTCGCCCACTTTATGCGTGGGCTGGGATTTCCATTTCATGCCTTCGTCCGTGGGCTCATGTTCTACTATGGGCTAGATTTCCATGATCTAGCCCCAAATTTCATCCTCAACATCTCGTCGTTTATCGTCGTGTGCGAGGCCTTCCTCCGCATCAGGCCTCATTTCGGCCTGTGGCTACGAATCTTCTACGTGAAGCCGAAGATCGTAAGCGGCCAGCAAGCGGAGTGCGGAGGCGCCATGATGGGCAAGATGCCCCATGTCACCTGGCTCGACGGCTCCTTCGCAGAGACCGTGAAAGGTTGGCAATCGGGGTGGTTCTACATCACCGAGCCGCGCGACGCCAACTGGGCAGCGGCCCCCGAATTCCGATCCGGAACCCCCATGCGGCTCACCTCCTGGGAAAGGAAGGGCCTGGCTTGGGGCGAACCTGTAGAGCTGACCGGACTCCAGAACTGCATCAAGAATATGAAGGACAAGAGAATCAAGTTTGTCAATGTGGTCCAGGTCATGCTCGTTCGCCGGATTCTTCCGTGCCAAAGACGAGCATTTAATCTGTGCGAGTTCGTCCTGGCCGAACACCACACACTTCAAAACCTCTATGACATGACGCATAAAGGCACCTAGAAGGTGCTGTTCAAGGCCTCCGAAGTACCTCCTCCCACATCCGAGGATCGCGGGCTTCATGCCACGCGGATCCCCGGTCCTGTGAGTTTTCTGACTACCACCAGATTCAGTTCTTCCCAATGTACTCATGGGGGAATCTTAAGTTATTGTGTGTATTTGATCAGGAGTACGTGGAGACGGCGGAGCGGATTGACTGTCCGGCTCCACTGCCAGAAGGCCCAGCAGATACTCTCCTAACGGAGATGCTATTCTCGGCACCCTATAGGGCGCCGAAGAAAAAGGCCGAGAAGAAGGCTCCGAGGACCAGGGAGGGTCTCCGGCGTAAGGTTGTACCAAAAGCCTTGTCCGAAGACGACGAGGCACACTCCTCCCCCGAAGATGAGGAAGAAGAGGAAGAGGACGCCCCATCCGGAGAGGATGGGGGACCTGAGATGGCGTGCCAGGGGATCAAGAAGGGTCCGCGGCGCAAGGCCGTTATACCCTTGTCGTTCGAAGACGACGAGGCAGATTCCTCCCATGGAGGCGGGGGAAAACACAAAGAAACTCTACCTCCCCGCACTGGGGAGGAGAAAAAGAGGAAGGTCGCCCCGGAGGGGGAGGCTAGGACGTCCAAGAAGGGAAAGGTGTCTCTTCCGGATTACTCCACCACTGCCGCCTATAGAGAGGAGAGGTGGCTGCCTAGGGGGAAGTCCCTTGCAAGATCGTAAGTATCTGCACTTTATTGTACTTTAGTGCGACTTTGCTTCATAGTATTGTTATAACGCTGAACATAAATGCAGTCCGGCCAGGGTCCATCCCGAGGTATTGTCTTCGGATGGGTCTTTGAGTGTTTCAGCGATGAACTCGCTCCCGACGGCCACTACTCCTCGGCCCGCGGATGACATGGATGTGTTGTCCCAAAGGCTCCTAGAGCAGGGGGAGGTGACTCTGGAGACGCCCCAAGGCGGCGTTCCAGACGCTGGGCATACGGGGTATAAGATCCCCGTGGATCGTGCCGATGAGAGCCGCAGCAAGTCGGGCTCTCAGCCAGATACTGTGCCGGAACCTCCAATGGTTCCGAACTCAGGCAGGCAGCCCCTCGCTAGGGAGGGCGAGCAGTCCGTGGCAAGAACTTCTGGTACGCCCGAGGCGTCGGATAGTCTGCTGGAAGCGCTTCGCGGCGCTTCCATGGATGAAGAGCACCGTACTCTTATGAGTGTGGTGGTTCAGAAGGTTCTGTCCGCCAAGAGCGGACTAACCGAAGCCTACACCAGCCTCCTGACAGGCTTTGATGTAAGTAACAAAAATGTGTCTAATTACCACCCGATAGGTAGTAGCCCCTGATACTCTGTTTGGTGTTCGGAAGGAAAAGCCAAACAAAGGGTCAATTATAATCCGCATGAGTCTAATAGTAAGTGTGCATGTAAATAAGCAGGCTGTGCTGCTTGCCGCTGCTGTCCGCACAACCGAGGTTGCCAGACTAAAAGGGGGCCTGGAGCAGGCGCATGGAGAGCTCGGCCTCACGAAGAGGCAGCTCGAAGAGAACAAATGTGAGTGGTACCCCGTTCACATATAATGAAGGATAGAAAAAATTGGTAATTCTAATGATGAAGCGTCGTGACTAACAGGGGCCACCAGCGAAGTGACATAACTGAAGAAAGCGCTGTCCGAGGTCGAGGACAAGGTGGCTCTGGAGCGCAAGGAGGGCGAGAAGGAAGATGCTAGAGTGGGCGAGGTACAGCAAGAGCTCCAGGAGCTCGGCAAAAAGTTCGAGTCCTTGGAGCATGATCTTAAGATGAAAGACTGAGCTTGCGAAGGCCCTTGCGAGTTTGAAAGACGCCAAGGCTGAAGCCGAAAAGTCACAACAAGAAATCCAGGCGGCCAAGAAGATAGCAGCGGGTAAGACATTCTTTATGCAAGGCAAGCATGTGGAGGAGGCGTTTCTTTTACTTACCCGAATTCGGAGCTCTCCAGGGGCTCTCCAGCATATCAGATGCCACGGAGTTCTACCGTGCCGAGGAGGGGAGCTCGACGGAGAAGCTGTTCTAGTCCCAGTATGTTGGGGCCGAACACCCAATGCCTCTGAGTGACCAACTGAAGCAGTTGGTTGAACTCCACAGGGCGGCCGAAGTGGCTACGAAAGATTTCATAGTCCGGATGTGGCCTGGTGAGCCCTTGCCTAGTAGCTACTTTGGCCTGATCAAGTGTATGATGAATGCCTGTCCGCGGCTTGAAGTGAGCAAGCTATCCGTTTGCATTGAGGGTGCCCGCCGGGCCTTTGCCCTTGCGAAGGTGCATTGGGGCAAGCTGGATGCGGAGAAGCTGGTGAAGGACGGGCCGCCAGAGGGCAAGGCGCATCGCTGTCCCAAGAAATATTATGATGACGTTATGAAGGGCGCTCGTCTCGTCGCCGATGAATGTACCAAGGACACAATCCTTGAGTAAATGTACTTCTGTCGTTGTTGTAATATAAAGACGAAGTTACTCGCGCTAAGTAGTGCTTTTTGATTTAAAATATTACCTTCTGTGCGGCTGTTTATAGAATTCTGAAAGTAGGCCAGTCATCGGCTTCCGCCCCCATGTAACTAGTACCGGGGTGTTCCTGGAAAAACCTTAAGGAGGTCCCCCATGTAACAAGGCAATCGGACTATGCGGCTTTATAACTTTCACTTAGCCAGAGAAGTCTACAATTTTAAATTTCGGCGAAGCCCCTAGAATTCGGGAAGCCGAATTGGGGCGCTATATACGCCTAAATCGAACAAAGCCGATTCCTCGCCTAAAGCGGAAAAATCTTTAGGGATTTTAGGACCTCTCGAACAGCGACCAGCTCTCGCCGCATCATGCCGGTCAGTTTTCGGCTTTCTCTATGAGGTGTTCGTCCGGAAGAACCGGGACACAATCGCAGTAGTTCTCCCTGCGCTACCTTAGCTGATATAACGGAACGTAAGGTACCAAAACAAGGGAGCCGGGCTAACCCAACTATTGACCCAAGACATGATTCGGAGTTGATGCATATAGTGCTATAAGTTCGGGGTGCCGCACTATTGAAAGTGTTCGGACTTGTATTGCCGTATTACGGGGCGCCATAGGAAGCCCGTGGCCAACTAAACGTACCAAAGTGTACGGATGCAACAGTAAATGAACATTTATATAAAAAATGTGCAAATAGGAATAATAAGCTGACGCTGTATATAATATCTCATTGATGTATAATACGTCTAAGCGTATGTTTACAATGAGTGCATTAAGCAGAGATAAATAGGACTATTTGACATGTCTATCCAAGGGCATGCCGCATACAGGTATATAAAACAGGTATTAACGATCGTGAGTAGATTCCACCTGGGTATTGCCTTTGTGCGCGACGCCTTTTGCCTCCTTGGATTTCTCTCCTGTGAAAGTCTGATAATCCGGCTCTTCTGGAGAGGCTGCCCGAACGCGGGTTCCTGAAAGATAAAGGGGGTTATTTAAAGTATGTTGCCGCTAACCCATGCTGTTGACTGCGCCACTATTGCGCCTCCGCCTACGCCCATGGTATTTTGACTGCGTAATTGGGTGTGCGCGGCACGAATGCTGCCTTAATGGGGCTGGAGCGGAGGCCGAACTGCTAAGCGCGCTCTTGGCGTGCCTGGCGATCCTGTTGCGGGGTACTTCGGACTCGCTTGACGGTGTTCAGAGTTGTTGTCGCCGGATTGGTGGTTTGCCAGGGGAAGCCGCTTTGTACTTCTGCCGCGAGGGCTATAGTGTGTTCTTCTGTACGGAGAGAGCGGTCCATGTTTCCGTTGGCTGTTATGACCCCGCGAGGTCCTGGCATCTTGAGCTTAAGGAATGCATAGTGTGGCACCGCATTGAATCGAGCAAATGCGGTTCGTCCGAGCAGTGCGTGATAACCACTACGGAAAGGGACGATGTCGAAGATTAACTCCTCGCTTCGGAAGTTATCCGGAGATCCGAAGACCACCTCCAGTGTTATAGAGCCCGTGCAACGAGCCTCTACCCCTGGAATTACACCTTTGAAGGTAGTTTTGGTGGGCTTGATCCTTGTAGGGTCGATGCCCATTTTGCGCACTATGTCCTGATAAAGCAGGTTTAGGCTGCTGCCTCCGTCCATAAGGACTCGTGGAGGTGAAATTCGTCAATCATTGGGACTAGAACCAATGCGGCCGAACCGCCATGACGGATGCTTGTAGGGTGATCCCTACGATTAAAGGAGATCAGACATGCTGACCATGGATTGAATTTTGGGGCGACCGTCTCCATCGCATAGACATCTTGTAGTGCTTGCTTCCATTCCCTTTTGGGGATGTGGGTAGCGTAGATCATGTTGACCGTTTTCGCCCGGGGAGGAAATTTCTTCTGTCCCCCCATGTTCAGACGCCGGGGCTCCTCGTCATCGTCGCTGTGCAGCCCCTTGTCCTTGTTTTAGGCGTTTATTTTACCGGCCTATTTGAACACCCATCAGTGTCTATTAGTGTGGTTTGCTGGCTTGTCCGGGGTGCCATGAGTTTGGCACGAGTGTTCTAGTATGCGGTCCAGACTGGACGGTCCCTGATTGTTTCTTTTGAACGACTTTTTCCGCTGACCGGATTTGGATCCGCTGAATCCGGCGTTGACTGCCATGTCTTTAGCGTTGTCGCCGTTGTTCCGTCGCTTATGTCTGTTGCACCGTGGCTTGCCATTATTGTCATGGACATCCGTGGTGCTAGAATGTGGTGTGGTGCTACTGTGAGCCAACCAGCTGTCCTCACGCGCGCAAAAGCGGGTCATTAGTGTCGTGAGTGCTGCCATGGACTTGGGTTTTTCCTGGCCGAGGTGTCGGGCGAGCCACATGTCACAGATATTATGCTTAAAGGCCGCCAGGGCTTCGGCATCCGGACAGTCGACTATTTGGTTCTTTTTAGTTAGGAACCGAGTCCAAAATTTCCTGGCTAACTCGCCGGGATGTTGAGTAATGTGGCTCAAGTCATCGGCGTCCGGTGGTCACACGCATGTGCCCTGGAAGTTGTCAAGGAACGCGTCTTCCAGGTTTTCCCAACTGCCAATGGAATTTGCGGGCAGGCTGTTTAGCCAGTGCCGGGCGGGTCCTTTGAGCTTGAGGGGAAGATACTTGATGGCGTGTAGGTCATCTCCACGGGCCATGTGAATGTGGAGAAGGAAATCTTCGATCCATACTGCGGGGTCTGTTGTGCCATCGTATGATTCGATGTTTACGGGTTTGAACCGTTCTGGGAATTCATGATCCATGACTTCGTCAGTGAAGCAGAGGGGGTGTGCGGCGCCTCTGTGCCGGGATATGTGGCTACACAGTTCGAATGGGTCTGGGTGGCTGTATTCGGCCCGGCCGGACTTGTTGATAATGTATCCAGCGTGACGGTCATCATCGTATGTTGGGGCGCGCCCCCTCGATCCATAGATCGATCTTGGCTGTCCTGCGTTCTTTTCCAGTCTGTCTTGCAGGTCCTGAGTATTGCCCCGGGCCGTAGTAGACTAGCGTGCGGGTGCGGGCTGGTATTCGGGCTGATATGCCATTTAATCCCGGCCACGAGGTGGCTGGTCAGCCGTGTGGCGTTCGAGTCCATATTCCTCGACTGCCAGGACTTTTGTCCATCTATCTGTGAGCAGGTCTTGATCAGCTTGAAGCCGCTGCTTCTTCTTCTTCAGGCTCCTTGCAGTGGCAATAAGCCGGCGCTTGAAGCGCTCCTGCTCCACTGGGTCCTCAGGCACGCCAAACTCGTCGTCGCTGAGGCTAATCTCGTCTTAGGAGGGGGCATGTAGTTGTCCTCCTCCGGGTACCCGTCCGTCGCCTGTTCGTCTGGGCTGTCCTGCCCATCTTCCTGCTCGGCCTGCTCGAAGGCGGGCTGGTCGGGGTTGTATTCATCTTCGGCACCGTCCGGATTGTTTTTCTCTGGTGCCGGTATTGCTGTGGCGGGGCTTGGAGCGGCGCTGGCGACGCCCATGCTTTGCTTTCTTCTTGGAGGGGTTATCCTCCATTGCCTCATCGCCATTGGTTTCTTTCAGAGTGTCCACCATATATATGTCATAGTAAGAGGTGGCTGTCCACCGCCCCGTGGGTGGTGGTTCCTGTTCTTCTCCTACATCGTCGTCCAAACCGTCGATGTCTTCGGAGTCGAAGTCAAGCACGTCAATCAAATCATCGACCGTGGCTATGAAGCGAGTGGTGGGTGGGCAACAAATTCCTTCGTCCCCGGCTTCCCACTCGAGCCGTACATAGTTCGGCCAAGAGTCTCTTGACAAAGAGAGAGACTTTAACGAGTTTAGCTTGTTGCCAAAGGGCGAGTGCTAGAAGATATCCGCAGCGGTGAACTCCATTACCGGAGCCCAACCAGGTTCGGCGGGCTCGGAGGTGCGCGGACTGGAACCTGCAGCCGGATACGAGTCCGGGGGTTCGGTGTCACAGGCTTCCTTAGGGGCGAAGTCTGTGTTAGGCTCTACCGCCGATGGGTGTGCACCCTCCGGAGCGGGGTCCATCCACCCGTCCTTGGGCTGCGCAATCTGCCTCGGATTTAGGTCCGGGAGTCCTGTAGGGGCGATATCCCGAGCATTGTCTGATAGCAGGTCCAAGCCGTGCACATCGTGACTGTCCGGCGCTCCTGGCGTAGGCCCGAATCCGTTGAAGATCAAGTCTCCACGGATATCGGCCATGTAGTTTAGGTTTCCAAACCTGACCTAATGGCCAGGGGCGTAGCTCTCGATCTGCTCCCGATGGCCAAGCGAATTAGCCCGCAGTGTGAAGCCGCCGAACACGAAGATCTGTCTTGGGGAGAAAGTCTCACCCTGGACCGCATTGTTGATGATTGAAGGAGCCATCGAGCCTTGCAACGACGACACATAGGAACTCTCGATGAAAGCAAATGTGTCGGTGTCAAAACCGGTGGATCTCGGGTAGGGGGTCCCGATCTGTGCATCCTAGGCTAATGGTAACAGGAGGCAAGGGACACAATATTTACCTAGGTTCGGGCCCTCTCGATGGAGGTAAAACCCTACTTCCTTCTTGATTGATATTGATGATATGAGTAGTACAAGAGTTGGTCTACCACAAGATCGTAGAGGCTAAACCCTATAAGCTAGCCTATGATGATTATGATTGTGATCGTCCTTCTAAGGACCAAACTCTCCAGTTTATATAGACACCGGAGAGGGCTAGGATTTACATGGAGTAGGTTACAAGGAAGGAAACATAATATCCGGATCGCCAAGCTTGTCTTCCATGCAAAGGAGAGTCCCATCCGGACACGGGACGGAGTCTTGAGTCTTATATCTTCATGCTCCAATAATCCAGCCAAAGCATATAGTATGGCTGTCCGGATACCCCCTAATCTAGGACTCCCTCAGTTGCCACGGGAGGGTAGGACAAAATATGTCATGCAAGTTCTTTTCCACAAGCACGTATGACTATATTCGGAATACATGCCTACATTACATTGATGAACTGGAGCTAGTTCTGTGTCACCCTAGGTTATAACTGCAACATGAGGAATCGCATCCGACATAATTATCCATCACTGATCCAATGCCTACGAGCTTTTCACATATTGTTCTTTGCTTATTTACTTTACCGCTGCTATTGTTACAATCACTATAAAACCCAAAAATATTACTTTTACTACTGTTACCATTACTATCATGCTACTTTGCTACCAAATACGTTGCTGCAGATACTAAGTTATCCAGGTGTGGTTGAATTGACAGCTCAACTGCTAATACTTGAGAATATTCTTTGGCTCCCCTTGTGTCAAATCAATAAATTTGGGTTGAATACTCTACCCTCGAAAACTATTGCAATCCCCTACATTTGTGTGTTATCAAGACTAATTTCTGGTGCTGCTGCCGGGGAGCATAGATTTATTCTTTGAGTCACTTGGGATTTATATCTGTTGGTCATTATGAAGAACTTGAAAGACAACACAACTAAAATTTATCCCTCAACTACGAGGGGAGGTATGGAACTGCCATCTAGCTCTACACTAGATTCTCCTTCTGTTTTGAGTAAGCTTGCGACACCTAAACCTGCTTCTGCTATTAATTCTGATATGTCGCATGTTATTGATGATGCCACTTCTGCTATGCATGATACTTGTGATGAAACTACTTCTTTGCTTGATACCACTGTGCCACTTGGTGAATTTCTTGATGAACAACTTGCTAGGGCTAGAGAGAATGAAATTATTGAAAATGAAATTATTGAAGATAGTGATGATGAAGGTTCTCCCCCTAAGTATGAATTGCCTGTTGTTCCTGAGAGTTATGTTATGGATGAAGAAACTGCTAGAGATCTTCTTGCTTGCAATGACAGATCTGATCTTAAGAAGTTATCAGCTAAACTTAAATAGAAACTCTGAATGCTAGAATGAAATATGACCCTTCTTTTGCTACTTCACCTATCTTTGTTACTGATAAGGATTATGAATTCTCTGTTGATCCTGAGATAATTACTTTGGTTGAATCTGATCCTTTTTATGGCTATGAATCTGAAACTGTTGTGGCACATCTTACTAAGTTAAATGATATAGCTACCCTATTCACTAATGATGAGAAATCTTGCTACTATTATATCCTTAAGATATTCCCGTTCTCATTAAAGGGTGATGCTAAAACTTGGTTTATTTCTCTTGATCCTGGTTGTGTGCGTAGTCCCCAGGATATGATTTATTACTTCTTTGCTAAATATTTCCCTGCTCATAAGAAACAAGCTGCCTTGCGAGAAATATATAATTTTTGTGCAAATAAAAGAAGAGAGTCTCCCACAAGCTTGGGGAGGGCTTCTCCGATTACTTAATGCTTTGCCTGATCATCCTCTCAAGAAAAATGAAATACTTGATATCTTTTATAATGAAATAACCGATACTTCCAAGGACCACTTGGACAGTTGTGTTGGTTGTGTTTTCAGGGAAAGAACAGTCGACCAAGCTGAATTGATATTGAATAATATGTTAACTAATGAAAATAATTGGACTCTTCCTGAGCGAATTCCCGAGGCAATTCCTGAGCCAATTGAGTCAACTCCTAAGCCTATCCCTAAACCTACTCCGAAGAAGAGAGGTGTTCTATTTCTCAGTCCTGAAGATATGCAAGAGGCAAAGAAATCAATGAAATAAAAGGGTATTAAAGCTGAAGATGTTAAGAATTTACCTCCTATTGAAGAAATACATGGTCTTAATATACCGCCTGTTGAAGAAACACATTGTCTTGATAACCTGACATAGGTAGTAAAGGTAAATTCTCTCTATAATTATGATAAAGTTGAAATCCCGTCTATTAAATTTCCCAACCAATGTTTAGATGAATTTGATGACTTTATGGCTAGGAAAGAAAGTTTCAATCCTTATGTTAGTAGAGAATTAAAGAGTAATGCTTACATGATTGGACACTTGAGTGATTATATGGCTAGAGTTAAAGGTGGACTTAAACTCATTAGTAAGCATGCTTCTATGGTTAACACTCAAGCAAAACAAGTACTTAGAGCTCAAAATGATTTGCTTAATGAATTAAATAATAAACATGATTTTGCTGTTAGAGTGGCTACTAGAACTGGTAAAATGACTCAGGAACCTTTGTATCCTGAAGGCCACCCTAAGAGAATTGAGCAAGATTCTCAAAGAAATAATATAGATGCACCTAGTCCCTCTAAAAAGAAGAAAAAGAAAAATGATAGGACTTTGCATGCTTCTAGTGAACCTATTGTGTACACACCTAAGAATCCTAATGATATTTCTATTTCTGATGTTGAAACACAATCTGGCGATGAACATGAACCTAATGATAATGCTAATGATAATGTTCAGGTTGATGCTCAGCCTAGCAAAAATAATGATGTAGATATTGAACCTGCTGTTGATCTTGATAACCCACAATCAAAGAATCAATGTTATGATAAGAGAGATTTTGTTGCTAGGAAACATGGTAATGAAAGAGAACCATGGGTTCAGAAACCCATGCCTTTTCCTCCTAAGCCATCCAAGAAAAAGTATGACGAGGATTTTGAGCGCTTTGCTGAAATGATTAGACCTATCTTCTTACGTATGCGCTTAACTGATATGCTTAAAGTAAAACCGTATGCTAAATATATGAAGGATATCATTACAAATAAAAGAAAGATACTGGAAGCTGAAATTTCCACCATGTTTGCTAATTACACTTTTAAAGGTGGACTACCGAAGAAACTAGGAGATCCAGGAGTACCAACTATACCATGCTCCATTAAAAGAAATTATGTTAAAACTGCTTTATGTGATCTTGGAGCCGGTGTTAGTGTTATGCCTCCCTCTTTATATCGTAGACTTGAATTGAAAAAGTTGACACCTACTGAAATATCTTTGCAAATGGCTGATAAATCAACTGCTATACCTGTCTGTATTTGTGAGGATGTGCCTGTTGTGGTTGCAAATGTAACTATCTTAACAGACTTTGTTATTCTTGATATTCCCGAGGACGATAGTATGTTGATTATCCTTGGTAGACCCTTTTTGAATACTGCAGGGTCTGTTATTGATTGCAACAAAGGCAATGTCACTTTTCATGTTAATGGAAATGAGCATACGGTACACTTTCCGAGGAAACAACCTCAAGTACATAGCATCAATTCTATTGGAAAAATTCCAACTATTACTATTGGAGGTTTTGAATTTCCCCTTCCTAATGTCAAGAAGAAATATGATATTCTTATTATTGGGGATGTTCATATCCCCATTGCGTTAACTTAGTGTTATTCGAAATTTCTCTGGTTCCATGTTATTCGGAATGAGTTTGTTAACAAGACTTGATCAACCTTGTTAGTGGATTCCTTTTGATGATCATGAGATGGATGAAATTAGAAGGCACAACCTTCTGTACCCTCTTTTTACTTTCTGTTATTTAGAATAAATAAAGAAAAAAATAATATTTTATGTCTGTTTTCTGAATTATCCATGCAATAAAAAATATCCCAAAAATAAAATTTCTCCAAATGCCCTACCAATTTAATATGATTTTTTCTGGAATATTTGAGAATATCTGGCACTGAGAACACAGCAAGGGGTGCTGGCACCTGGCCACGAGGGTCCAGGGCGCGCCCACCCCTACAGGGCGCGCCCCCTGCCTCATGGGCCCACGGTGGCCCCCCTCCACTTATTCCTGCACCCACACACTCCATCTTCCTCCCCAAAAAATCACCATCCAGCTCAAGCACGAGTTCTAGGTCATTTTGCTGCGATTTCGACCTCCTTGCTCAAAGCTCTATTCACAAAGCTGCTTTGGGAGATTGTTCCTTGGTATGTGACTCCTCCAATGGTCTAATTAGTTTTTGTCCTAGTGCTTTATTCATTGCAAATTTTTGCTGCATAGGTGACCCTGTTCTTGAGCTTGGATGTCAAATTTATGAGGTCCCAAGTAATTCTAATGCATGATATAGGCTCTAGCCACTTGTAGGAGTAGTTGCTATCAATCTTGTTGAGTTTGATTCACTTTTATTTTGAGTTGCTAAAAATTTCAGAAATTTTTAGAAAAAGATGAAGAGATTGTTCTTGAGGGGCTCTTCTAGCCAAGGCTCTACGGACAAACAAATTAAGGAGAAAGAAAAAGCCAAGTATAATCTTCCTCGTGTAGCAGAAGTAAGGCCGTGTGAGTGGCCTTGTGATAATTTCTTGAGAGCAGCCGGGATTTATGAAGACTTTTATTCTTTGGCTGAAAATGCGGGCCTCACCGACTTCCTCCATGACCGGATCGAACAGTATCTCTTACTTACCAATACTTTCGTGCAAATATTCTACTATTATCCTAAGAATTCACCTCCTTCAGTATCTTTTCATTTATATGATGAGGCTAAGGAAATGTCATTACATAATTTTTGTGCGGTTTGTAGAATACCCTTTGAGGGCAGCTTAGATGAACCACATCGTAAAGATGTGGAAGGTTTTAGTGACACTATTACTGTAGGGGAATCGAGGAAAGGTTCCGATGCGAGAACCACTAGCATACATTTTCCTGTTTTACGCTACTTTGCCATATTTGCTAGTCGATGCATAATTGGTCGTGGAAATAGTGGAAACTTCAGTGTTCCCGATATTATTATTCTACTCCATGCTTTATTCGGTGATAACACTTTTAGTATGGGTGCTGTTATTGCTAAACGGTTAAGCCTAAATCTTACAAAGGGCCCCATCTTTGGAGGTATCTATGTTGCATGCCTTGCTAGACATTTTGAGATACCTATTAGGCATTATGAGAAAGAGAAGACACTACTGCCTCTTATCTTTTTAGATTACAGGAGCATGGTAGCGCATGAATTTATTGTTGACAATGATGATAAGATGCTTCTGTATAACCTGAGATTTAACAAGAAACACAATGAGATTATTACCCTGCATGTGCCTTCTTTGTTTGATCTAACTGTAGGCCATTACCTCGTCCTTACGTCGGTCGTGTATGCTCACCGAGGCCAGACATCAGCTCCAGAGCCTGAGCTGGAACCACCACTGGACCCTTATCGTTCATCATCTTATCAGTGGGATCCGGAGCAGATCGCCAATCAGTGGCAATACGATGACACTCCTCATTATACCGGGGAGAGTAGCCACGATCCATGGGCATAGACCAACTCAGGCCAAAAGCCTAAGCTTGGGGGAGTACGTATTTCTCACCGACTTTACATTCATGTTCACACACTATTCTAGTTGTCGGTGCTCATACTTTTTCATTGTATCATCCATGCTAGTTTAATTTCTTTTTCTAGCTTTCTTCTTGTGTGTTTGGTAAACCTTAAGAAAAAACAAAAAAATAGTTATATTAATTTCCATGCTTGTAGTAGTAATTAAAAGAAAACCCAAAAAGATTTATCGTTCTTCTTTAACTTGTTGGGAGCTTTCCCGTGTAAATAGTTTTATTTCTTTTTCTTTTCCTTTGGGGGTCAAGAGGAGAAGACCATAATGAAAATGTTTAGTGGCTCTAATATGCATGATTGTTGATTTAACCAAGAACCCATATTACTTTGTCTTCTTCCTTGAATTGAATTCTTGTGATTCCAGCTTAGTCCAATGCACGTGCACTATTATTATTATACACATCGTTCGGTCGTGCAAGTGAAAGGCAATAATGACGATATATGATGGACTGATTGAGATGAGAGAAGCTGGTATGAACTCAACCTCTCTTGCTTTTGTAAATATGATGAGTTCATCATTCCTGATTCAGCCTATTATGAATAAACATGCTTGCAATGAAAATTAGAGATTATAGTTTCTTATGCCATGCTTAATTAGCTAGGAGCTATAATGGTTTACCTTGCATGCCAACATGCTATTAAAATGGTTGTGATGTGGTATGATAGGGTGGTATCCTCCTTTGAATGAATTGAGTGACTTGACTTGGCACATGTTCACGCATGTAGTTGAAACAAATCAACATAGCCTTCACATATTTATGTTCATGGTGGATTATATACTACTCATGCTTGCACTGAGTGTTGATTAATTTTAATGCATGTTCATGACTGTTGTTGCTCTCTCAGTTGGTCGCTTCCCAGTCTTTTGCTAGCCTTCATCTGTACTAAACGGGAATACTGCTTGTGCATCCAAACTCCATGAACCCCAAAGTTATTCCATAAGATTCCACCATACCTTCCTATATGCGGTATCTACCTCCCGTTCCAAGTAAATATGTATGTGCCAAACTCTAAACCTTCAAATGAAATTCTGTTTTATATGCTCGAATAGCTCATGTATCAACTAGGGCTGTATGTATCTTCCATGCTAGGCAGGTTATTCTCAAGAGGAGTGGACTCCGCTCCTCATTCACGAGAAAATGGCTGGTAACCGGGATGCCCAGTCCCATGCTTTAAGCAAATAAAATCAAAATAATTGCAAACAACACTCCCCTGGGACTCTTGTTAGTTGGAGGCACCCGTTGTTTCGGACAAGCCATGGATTGATGTTTGTTGGTGGAGGGGGAGTATAAACTTTACCATTCTGTTTGGGAACCGCCTATAATGTGTGTAGCATGGAAGATATTGCCATCTCTTGGTTGTTGTGTTGACAGTGAAAGTATACCACTCAAAATATTTTTATCTCTATTTTAAAACCGAGCTCTGGCACCTCTACAAATCCCTGCTTCCCTCTGCGAAGGGCCTATCTATTTACTTTTATGTTGAGTCATCACCTTCTTATTAAAAGGCACCCGATGGAGAGCACCTTTGTCATTTGCATGCATTACTATTAATTTATATTGGGTATGACTTGACAGGATGTCTTTTACCATGAACTACAATGTTTAGTCAGTCCTTGATATTTGAAGGTGCTCTGCTTTATGTTTTGCAGTCTCAGAAAGGGCTAGCGAGATACCATCTTGTCATATCATATTATGATACTTTTGAGAAAGTGTTGTCATTCGAGTTTTATTATTATTGCTCGCTAGTTGATTATGCCATTGATATGAGTAAACATGGGACCTAAGTGTTGTTGTGAATATGGTTAGTGATATGTCTCCAACGTATCTATAATTTTTGATTGTTCCATGCTATTATATTACCCCTTGTGGATGTTTATATGCTTTATTTTACACATTTATATCATTTTTGGGACTAACCTACTAACCGGAGGCCCAACTCGTATTGCTGTTTTTTTTCCTATTTCAGTATTTCGAAGAAAAGGAATACCAAATGGAGTCCAAACTGAATGAAACCTTCAGGAGCGTGGTTTTTGGAACGAATGTTTCGAGAGGACTTGGAGTGCAAGTCAAGAAGCAGCCGAGGCGGCCAAGAGAGGGTAGGGCGCGCCCCCTGTCTTGTGGGCCCCTCGGGCGGCAACCGACGTACTTCTTGCTCCTATATAAGCCTATGTACCCCGAAAACATACAGGGAGCCAACAAAACACAATTTCCACCACCGAACCTTCTGTATCCGCAAGACCCCTTCTTGGAGCCTTCGCCGGCGCTCTGCCAGAAGGGAAATCAACCACGGAGGGCTTCTACATCAACACCATAGCCTCTCCGATGAGTTGTGAGTAGTTTACCACAGACCTACGGGTCCATAGTTATTAGCTAGATGGCTTCTTCTCTCTTTTTGGATCTCAATACAATGTTCTCCCCCTCTCTTGTGGAGATCTATTCGATGTAAACTCTTTTTGCGGTGTGTTTGTCGAGATCCAATGAATTGTGGGTTTATGATCAAGTTTATCTATGAGAAATATTTGAATCTCCTCTGAATTCTTTTATGTATGATTGAGTTATCTTTGCAAGTCTCTTCGAATTATCAGTTTGGTTTGGCCTACTAGATTGATCTTTCTTACCATGGGAGAAGTGCTTAGCTTTGGGTTCAATCTTGTGGTGTCCTTACCCAGGGGTTGCAAGGCACATATTGTATTGTTGCCATCGAGGATAAAAAGATGGGGTTTATATCATATTGCATGAGTTTATTCCTCTACATCATGTCATCTTGCTTATGGCGTTACTCTGTTCTTATGAACTTAATACTCTAGATGCAGGCAGGAGTCAGTCGATGTGTGGAGTAATAGTAGTAGATGCAGGCAAGAGTCGGTCTACTTGTCACGGACGTGATGCCTATATACATGATCATGCCTAGATAATCTCATAATTATTCGCTTTTCTATCAATTGCTCGACAATAATTTGTTCACCCACCGTAATACTTATGCTATCTTGAGAGAAGCCACTAGTGAAAACTATGGCCCCCGGGTCTATCTCTTATCATATTTGCTTCCAATTAATTTTATTTGCATCTTTACTTTTTGCATCTATATTATAAAATACCAAAAATATATTTATCTTATCATACTATCTCTATTATATCTCACTTTCGCAAGTGGCCGTGAAGGGATTGACAACCCCTTTATTGCGTTGGTTGCGAGTTCTTTGTTTGTTTGTTTAGGTGCGTGGGACTTTTGAGGAGCCTCCTACTGGATTGATACCTTGGTTCTCAAAAACTGAGGGAAATACTCACGCTACTATTGCTGCATCACCCTTTCCTCTTCAAGGAAAACCAACGCAAGCTCAAGACGTAACAGTTAGTTCATAATCTTTGCTGAAAACTTGAGTGCTGGCTTTACATATTTACAACAACAAGAGCAAATAGAGTTTGTAAAAGTTTTTCTTTATCACTTTCAGTTTAACAACTGAATTGCTTGAGGATAAGCAAAGTTTTAAGCTTGGGGGAGTTGATACGTCTCCAACGTATCTACTTTTCCAAACACTTTTGCCCTTGTTTTGGACTCTAACTTGCATGATTTGAATGAAACTAATCCGGACTAATGCTATTTTCAGCAGAATTGCCATGATGTTATCTTTGTGCAGAAACAAAAGTTCTCGGAATGACCTGGAAATCCACGGAGATTATTTTTGGAAAATAAGAAAAATATTAGCGAAAGAATCAAGGCCAGGGGGCCCACACCCTGTCCATGAGAGTGGGGGGCGCACCCCCTCCCCCTGGGCACGCCCCCTGTCTCGTGGCCCCCCTGGAGCTCCACCGACCTCAACTGCAACTCTATATATTCCGTTTCGCGGAGAAAAAAATCAAAGAGAAAGTTTCATCGCGTTTTACGACACAAAGTCGCCGCCAAGCCCTAATCTCTCTCGGGAGGGCTGATCTGGAGTCCGTTCGGGGCTCCGGAGAGGGGGATTCATCGCCGTCGTCATCATCAACCATCCTCCATCACCAATTTCATGATGCTCACCGCCGTGCGTGAGTAATTCCATCGTAGGCTTGCTGGACGGTGATGGGTTGGATGAGATTTATCATGTAATCGAGTTAGTTTTGTTAGGGTTTGATCCCTAGTATCCACTATGTTCTGAGATTGACGTTGCTATGACTTTGCTATGCTTAATGCTTGTCACTAGGGCCCGAGTGCCATGATTTCAGATCTGAACCTACTATGTTTTCATGAATATATATGAGTTCTTGATCCTATCTTGCAAGTCTATAGTCACCTATTATGTGTTATGATTCGACAACCCCGAAGTGACAATAATCGGGATACTTCTCAGTGATGTCCGTAGTTTGAGGAGTTCATGTATTCACTAAGTGCTAATGCTTTGGTCCGGTTCTCTATTAAAAAGAGGCCTTAATATCCCTTAGTTTCCATTAGGACCCCGCTGCCATGGGAGGGTAGGACAAAAGATGTCATGCAAGTTCTTTTCCACGTATGACTATATTCGGAATACATGCCTACATTACATTGATGAACTGGAGCTAGTTCTGTGTCACCCTAGGTTATAACTGCTACATGAGGAATCGCATCTGACATAATTATCCATCACTAATCCAATGCCTACGAGCTTTTCACATATTGTTCTTTGCTTATTTACTTTACCGTTGTTATTGTTACAATCACTATAAAACCTAAAAATATTACTTTTACTACTATTACCATTACTATCATACTACTTTGCTACTAAATACTTTGATGCATATACTAAGTTATCCAGGTGTGGTTGAATTGACAACTCAACTGCTAATACTTGAGAATATTCTTTGGCTCCCCTTGTGTCGAATCAATAAATTTGGGTTGGATACTCTACCCTTGAAAACTGTTGCATGTTGGAAATATGCCCTAGAGGCAATAATAAATTAGTTATTATTATTATATTTCCTTGTTCATGATAATCGTTTATTATCCATGCTATAATTGTATTGATAGGAAACTCATATACATGTGTGGATACATAGACAACACCATGTCCCTAGTAAGCCTCTATTGACTAGCTCGTTGATCAATAGATGGTTACGGTTTCCTGACCATGGACATTGGATGTCGTTGATAACGGGATCACATCATTAGGAGAATGATGTGATGGACAAGACCAAATACTAAGCCTAGTACAAAGATCGTGCAGTTCGTATGCTAAAGCTTTTCTAGTGTCAAGTATCATTTCCTTAGACCATGAGATTGTGCAACTCCCGGATACCGTAGGAATGCTTTGGGTGTACCAAACATCACAACGTAACTGGGTGGCTATAAAGGTGCACTACGGGTATCTCCGAAAGTGTCTATTGGGTTGGCACGAATCGAGACTGGGATTTGTCACTCTGGTTGACGGAGAGGTATCTCTGGGCCCACTCGGTAGGACATCATCATAATGTGCACAATGTGACCAAGGGGTTGATCACGGGATGATGTGTTACGGAACGAGTAAAGAGACTTGCCGGTAACGAGATAGAACAAGGTATCGGCATACCGACGATCGAATCTCGGGCAAGTATAATACCGCTAGACAAAGGGAATTGTATACGAGATTGATTGAATCCTCGACATCGTGGTTCATCCGATGAGATCATTGTGGAACATGTGGGAGCCAACATGGGTATCCAAATCCCACTGTTGGTTATTGACCGGAGAACGTCTCGGTCATGTCTGCATGGTTCCCGAACCCGTAGGGTCTACACACTTAAGGTTCGTTGACGCTAGGGTTATAAAGGAAGTTTGTATGTGGTTACCGAATGTTGTTCGGAGTCCCGGATGAGATCTCGGACGTCACGAGGAGTTCCGGAATGATCCGTAGGTAAAGATTTATATATGGGAAGTCCTGTTTTGGTCACCGGAAAAGTTTCGGGTGTTATCGGTAACGTACCGGGACCACCGGGAGGGTCCCAGGGGTCCACCAAGTGGGGCCACCGGCCCCGGAGGGCTGCATGGGCCAAGTGTGGGAGGGGACCAGACCCAGGTGGGCTGGTGCGCCCCCCACAAGGGCCCAAGGCGCCTAGGGTTTGGGGGAACCCTAAAAGGGGGCGCCCCTTGCCTTGGGGGGGCAAGGCAACCCTCCTGGCCGCCGCCCCCTCCTCAGATTGGATCTGAGTGGGCCGGCCCCCCTCTCCCTTGCCCCTATATATATGTGGGGGGTGGGAGGGCAGCCGCACCCCAAGTTCTGGCGCAGCCCTCCCCCTCTCCCAAGTACTCCTCCTCTCCCGCGGTTCTTGGCGAAGCCCTGCAGGATTGCCACGCTCCTCTACCACCACCACGCAGTCATGCTACTGCTGGACGGAGTCTTCCCCAACCTCTCCCTCTCTCCTTGCTGGATCAAGGCATGGGAGACGTCACTGGGCTGCACGTGTGTTGAACGCGGAGGTGCCGTCCGTTCGGCACTAGGATCTCTCCGGTGATTTGGATCACGACGAGTACGACTCCTTCAACCCCGTTCTCTTGAACGCTTCCGCTTAGCGATCTAAAAGGGTATGTAGATGCACTCTCCTTCCCCTCGTTGCTAGTCTCTCCATAGATAGATCTTGGTGACTCATAGGAAAATTTTGAATTTCTGCTACGTTCCCCAATAGTGGCATCATGAGCTAGGTCTATTGCGTAGATTCTATGCACGAGTAGAACACAAAGTAGTTGCGGGCGTTGATTTTATTCAATATGCTTACCCTTACTAGTCCAATCTTGTTTCGACAGTATTGTGGGATGAAGCGGCCCGAACCGACCTTACACGTACACTTACATGAGACAGGTTCCACCGACTGACATGCACTTGTTGCATAAGGTGGCTAGCGGGTGCCAGTCTCTCCCACTTTAGTCGGATCGGATTCGATGAAAAGGGTCCTTATGAAGGGTAAATAGCAATTGGCATATCACATTGTGGTTTTTGCGTAGGTAAGAAACGTTCTTGCTAGAAACCCATAGCAGCCACATAAAACATGCAAACAACAATTAGAGGACGTCTAACTTGTTTTTGCAGGGTATGCTATGTGATGTGATATGGACAAGAAGAATGTGATGAATGATATGTGATGTATGAGATTGATCATGTTCTTGTTATAGGAATCACGACTTGCATGTCGATGAGTATGACAACCGGCAGGAGCCATAGGAGTTGTCTTAATTTATTGTATGACCTGCGTGTCATTGAACAATGCCATGTAATTACTTTACTTTATTGCTAACCAGTATCCATAATAGTAGAAGTAATAAGTTGGCGAGACAACTTCATGGAGACACGATGATGGAGATCATGATGATGGAGATCATGGTGTCATGCCGGTGATGATGATGATCATGGAGCCCCGAAGATGGAGATCAAAAGGAGCAAAATGATATTGGCCAGATCATGTCACTATTTGATTGCATGTGATGTTTATCATGTTTATGCATCTTATTTGCTTAGAACAACGATAGTAAATAAGATGATCCCTAATTAAAATTTCAAGAAAGTGTTCCCCCTAATTGTGCACCGTTGCGAAAGTTTGTCGTTTCGAAGCACCACGTGATGATCGGGTGTGATAGATTCTAATGTTCACATACAACGGGTGTAAGCCAGATTTACACACGCGAAACACTTAGGTTGACTTGACGAGCCTAACATGTACAGACATGGCCTCGGAACACAAGAGACCGAAAGGTCGAGCATGAGTCGTATGGTAGATACGATCAACATGAAGATGGTCACCGATGATGACTAGTCCGTCTCATGTGATGATCGGACACGGCCTAGTTGACTCGGATCATGTAATCACTTAGATGACTAGAGGGATGTCTATCTGAGGGTCTACACACTTAATGTTCGTTGATGCTAGGGTTATAAAGGAAGTTTGTATGTGGTTACCGAATGTTGTTCGGAGTCCCGGATGAGATCCCGGACGTCACGAGGAGTTCCGGAATGGCCCGGAGGAAAAGATTTATATATGGGAAGTCCTGTTTTGGTCACCGGAAAAGTTTCGGGTGTTATCGGTAACGTACCGGGACCACCAGGAGGGTCTCGGGGGTCCACCAAGTGGGGCCACCGGCCCCGGAGGGCTGCATGGGACAAGTGTGGGACGGGACCAGCCCCAGGTGGGCTGGTGCGCCCCCCCACAAGGGCCCAAGGCGCCTAGGGTTTGGGGGAACCCTAAAAGGGGGCCCCCTTGCCTTGGGGGGCAAGGCAACCCCCCTGGCCGCCACCCCCTCCTCAGATTGGATCTAAGGGGGCCGGCCCCCCTCTCCGTTGCCCCTATATATATGTGGGGGGTGGGAGGGCAGCCACACCCCAAGTTCTGGCGCAGCCCTCCCCCTCTCCCAAGTACTCCTTCTCTCCCGCGGTGCTTGGCGAAGCCCTGCAGGATTGCCACGCTCCTCCACCACCACCACGCCGTCGTGCTACTGCTGGACGGCGTCTTCCCCAACCTCTCCCTCTCTCCTTGCTAGAAAAAGGCATGGGAGACGTCACCGGGCTGCATGTGTGTTGAATGCGGTGGTGCCGTCCGTTCGACACTAGGATCTCCGGTGATTTGGATCACGACGAGTACGACTCCTTCAACCCCGTTCTCTTGAACGCTTCCGCTTAGTGATCTACAAGGGTATGTAGATGCACTCTCCTTCCCCTCGTTGCTAGTCTCTCCATAGATAGATCTTGGTGACTCGTAGGAAAATTTTGAATTTCTGCTACGTTCCCCAACATTGCGATCCCCTACACTTGTGGGTTATCACGGATCCGTGATGTTGGTATATTTTCGTTCAGAGAAAAAAAAGAAATTTTGCAAAGCAGTAACCGATCCTCACTCTCTTTTTTATTTCATTGTCATTGCAATTGTGGTTTGCTTTCAGTGGTCTCCTAGTATTCACCAGTTTCATGATGGACCAAGGAGAACCAGGCAAAGATCTGTCGATATTGGAGCAGACGCGGGAGGTTGATCCCCACGAGATAGAGAGCTCCAAGAAGATCGAGGCAGCCACCGAGCCAACCCCAGATACGCTCACGGCCACTACTAAGATGGTCAACGCCCCGTTTGAGGTTACAGCCCCCGTGGCACTGCAGGAGCAGTTTTCCCCCTTCGAGGATGTGTCCCACCCCCGCTCAGCTGCACAAGGTGATTTTCTTCTTCGCCGATCTCGATTGTGGTTTTTCATCTAAGTATGTGGTGATGAATAATGCAAAATTTTATTAGCTTCGATGCCATGCTATACATAGTGCTCTAAATAACTTGTGTTTCTTATACTGGAAAGTAATTCAGAATTTGTTTCTGTTTCAATTAGAGCCCTGATGCAGACAAGAATTGTGTGGTTGTACATGTCACTTGATATGAGGCGGATGACCTGAATATACGCACTGGGAAAACAAAGTTCTTAGGCTATTGGATCCTGGAAGCCATTTGCGGTTATACCAATGAAGAGTTGTATTCCAGCCTCACTGTTGTCAGGCGTGTTGTCCAGGGTGTACTGAAGCACAAGAAGTTCAAAGCTACTCCTTCGTTTGTGAGGCATATTGTTCTTGTCAAGCTTACGCAGGAAGATGACGTGGCATGCCTCCACAAACAAGTTTATTAGTGGCAAGGCCACAAGGTTGTCTTCATGAAGGTTCACAGGATTGAGCTGCTGCGGGACGTCCTCGATGATGTTCATGGCAAGGTCCGTCTTGTGTCCAGCCCAAATTAGATCGAGGCATGAAATAGTTACCCCAGCTAGTGTTTAATACTAGTTTGGATTGTGTCTAATTATCCGAACCTTGCATGTTATCGAGCCCTCTGGGGATAGTACTCTGTTTGAATCCGTCTATGGGAACTGCTGCTACTTTTGTGTGCCCGTGAATCATGTGAGAACCATCGTAATTGTTGCCGAAACAGATGCCTCCTCACTAGTTTTTTCAGGAATATGGCATGGTAAGACATAAGTTGTCACGGTTTATCATACGAGCAGTGTGTGTTTTGATGAAATAGAGCACTCGTTCGAGAACTGTGCGCCGACTTATACATAAGTACTTGTAAACATTGTTGGTGCTACCCCACTTGTAAGCAGCTGTGCAAAACACAACACATTGGCTCAGCTCGCTTCAACAGTAGGCTATCGACCAGCTAACAATCAACAATCTACTATCTGACATATAAGCAACTACGTATCTTGTTACAGTGGTTCATGCAGTTAACTGAGGCCACAATGTAAATTCCAAATGTTCACATGCTAGTCCAGCGCTCATGTACAACACTCACATTAAACACGTCTTCATAAAAAACTTGAAAGACATAAGTTAAGCAATTTTATACATCTCAATGATTAATAGAACATAACAAACATATACTAGTTCACAGCAAAAGACAAAGTTGTGAGAAGGTTTACAAATCAGGAAAAAACAAGCAAGGCTTCTCTGAGCAAAGGGCCTCCCGCCAGGCTTAAATTTCCTGTAGTTCACTCTGGTTTTTTCGTGTTGCCACCATCCAGGGTTAGGTTCTCTCATTCCAGAATAACCAATTATAATTGTGGTCTCAGTTGGAATGTTGAACTGAACCATGCAGTGTATTGACAAAGTGAAATTCTTGTGCATTCCACTAAATTTAAGCACCGCTATTTGTAGAAATAAGCAGACCACAATGCCTCTTGTCCGCGCACCTGTCCAAAAAACCACCGTGCAGCTGTGCCAGCTAGTCCTCGGTCCATGGATGAACTGGTAGAAAGTGCATTCCGGACTAGGATGCAGTTGTTTTTGCTCGTCCCTACACTGCCATCAGGAAGTAAAACGTACGAATCAACTTCATTTAGATTGCGTTGGTCATTCTACCTAGTAACTACCAATGTAGGAATACCTGGAAGACGGGTGGTTAGACGACGGCAAACAAGGGATAGCCATATCATTTTGCGCAGTTCTACTGAAACTGAGGTGTGTACTTTTGTTTGCGCGGATAGAAACGATATGGAGACAGACATCCCGAAACGATATGGAGACAAACATCCCTATTTGTGCAAATACGAAATACGGTTATTTAAACAGTGACAGATATTAGCAGTAGCATATGATTAACAACATCATCTATTGTGTTATAATTGACACTAAATTGATAGTATGAAGTGTCCTTAAGTAAGTAGCATCACATCACATCAACACTGCCACTAGATTAACATGCAGAACAATAGCATTAGTATTACTGTCATGAGAGTAGCACATGGTCAGTAAATGTGCAATCAAATTTGTGCACTCCCACTGGTATGAAGCAATGTTAGCGGTGTGAGATTTAAGTGTAACGGTAAAAACACAATTCATGGGAAATAAAGCAAGACGGAAGCACTTCATAAAATGGTGGTGGCATTGCTTCAATTTATCGACGACACTACACCATTACTTATAGTGACATTAGGTGGCATTGCTTAATGCTTCATGTGATTTTACATTAACGGTAGTGATATGGGCATTGGGACAGCAGGGGCATAATGTGGTGAGGCAGGTGTGGCTGTCGAGAGTGGCAAACACTCAGGCGGCATGTCTGCATTTGTCCCATTTTTATCTCCTCGACGACATTTTCCTATGTGAGCACAGGAAATCTGGACCTGCTCATTCTCATTTGCGTTGTCCCCCAACACCCGTCACTTTCTTTCCTTTTTCAACCAAGAGATAGGTCCACTTCCCCCAACCTTCGCCATCCACCATGCTTTCTTCATCTTTTCGACCAAGAGACCGGTTGGGTAGCCAGTATCTACTACTTTCCCCCGTTTCCTCTTAGAACCAAGTCCTAGATTCATGCTACAACTTTCCCACTTTCTCCCCTGTTTGAACCAACTCTTAGAGTCGACTGTATGAACTAGCTTTACCTCTAATAATATTAAAAGTCTAGGTGGCTTTGGAACAACGGATGGAAGTAGAAAAAGAGCCACACGAAGGGAGCTGGGGCAGTAGAGCAAGGCAGGTTTCGAAGGAATATATACCCAAGGGTCGTCGGCATGTGGCAAAGATGGCGTCGGGAGGCCGCTTCTTGGCCACAATACCGCAGGGAGGAAGAAGGGGTTGGAGGCCCTCCCAAGCCGGCGCTCTCTCGGAGAGAATGACATGGCCGCCGATCGGGATGCGCGGGCAGCCGTTGGTCTCCTCCCTCACCGCCAACGACAGCGTGAATGATGCACCTACACCCCTGCCCCGGTCGAGGTTGTCCGGCCGGATTTGTGACCATCCGTGAGCTAAGAGAGAGTGTGGCCACCTATGTCTTGCTTAGATCTGGAGAGCATCAGAGAGTGAATGAGAGGAACCCTAGTAAAGCAAGCGCTAAGGCTCCTGCTTATATATATAGTGGAGTGATTTTGTTGTACCAACTTCAAAAAAATGTGCTCCTATGTGTACCCGCGAGTGGGTGTGAGAGAACTAGTGTGTGCGTGCACCGCTTCTCTTCGTGAGAGTACAATCTACTATGCCCAAAGAACGTTCGCCGCAAGAGTAATAGTATAAGTGTGTGACGTGTGAGCTAAAATAAAATGTGCGCGACGTCTTTTGTTTTTTAGAAGTTCTGAGGGTAGTGTGTGAAGAGCACATTTGTGCGCGACGTCTACCTGCAGATAGACGGTGGGTGCGAGTCTGTGAGAGGACTCGGGAGAGTCGTGACTCGTGAGGGTGCGTGTGCGTGAGAGAGAGGGGGCACGTATCAATGCAATGCATGTGCCCGTAAATCATTATCCGACAAACCTTCGCCACAAGCCTTTTCCAGACGAACGCCGTAAGAACTATTAGATTGGCATCCGACAGTGTCAGTTTTGCCATGTCATTTAACAGAACAACCACTCCTCCTGCACACAAATCTTCCGTGTGAGTGTTAACAACTGCCGTATGCTCCCTCCGTTCCAAAATGCAGTGCATGTAGCTTTATTGAAAATTCAAACCTCGCAAACTTTTACCGAGTTTTCATGTACCAAATTGCACATGTAGAATACCTTGTATATATCATTTCATTCATCTTCAAGAGGTAACTATAAAGATGGGGGAGGAGTCTACAAAGAAAGACCATCGTATCTCCCGCAACAATTTCAACCATCCTTTGGTGTCGAGGAATATCATAGGAACTCTATATGATATGATTTTTATAGGATTTTTTCCTTTAGAGCCAATTGGTTCATAGGACTAGATTCATATACTCCACATTTCAAAATAAACATGATATCATGTATATAGGTTTAGAGCCACTTGGTTCATATGAATGGATTCCTATACTCCATTAGTTTGAAAGGAAAATGAACATTAGCGTATATTCAATAGAAAAGTTCCTATGATATGGCCCAAATTACATCTCTTTTCTAATCCCTCCTCATAGGAATTGAGATACATGTCATCTCTAGATTCAATAGAAAAGTTCCTATGATGCGAACCAAATGACATCTCTTTTCCAATCCCTACTCATAGGAATTGAGATACTCCATGTCATCTCTTTCCCTACAACTTCCATGTATACATCTTCTATTCCTAAATAGCTAGTACAACCCACTAGTAGCTTTTTCCAAGACATGCAACTATGGCACAAGAACTATATAGTTTGCCATTAACTTTGAAAGATGGTCGCTGGATGAAGCTAATCCGACAGTGCAGAGATGACAAATCCGAGCACTACTGGCCGTTGGATATCATCAACATTCTACCAGATCTGCCACATGTACAATTTAGAAGACTCCATGGTTGAACTTAAGCATAATGCACAAACCTCAAAACACAAGCACTTCTCCTTTGTTCTAGAATCTTCTGTATCATAATTGAATTTTTTTTCTAAATGAATTGCCATTATTTGTTTTTTTACTTTATGCTTTACAATGCACAACCCCATGAATCTTAACATTTTTATGAAACTAATTGATTTTGAATGAGATGAACTATAAGAACTAAACGAACATCTACATCATGCATATATGCCTCAAAGCTTTACATGCTATAGTGTGTATTTATTCATAATTTGGTTTCGAAATCTCATGCGTTCAATCATGTGTACCTTACTAGTTTTGAGTAGAGTAGCAAATTTCACGCGGCCCCGGGTATATCAAAATGCAGGGCCCATGCATCATTTCCTTTCGGTTGAACCTACGTCCACGATTTTTTGTACATACTATATCTCCACTGGTCCCCGAATCCAAAATGCTGCCTCGTTCCCGTAAAACCAAGCGGCCCACACATATTTAAGGCGTCGACTTGAACTCAATTCTTCTCCCACTTACTATGACGTGGCCCCGGACGCTGTAGTACTCCTACAAACCCTACCGCCGCACTCATCATTGGTTTTCTTCAAGACGACGAGGGATAAGCCGATTTGTAGTAGAGGCGCTTTAAAAAAAGGATCTGTAGTGGAGACCCCTACCCTAGGGTGCCCTAGGTAGCTACCGCACGCATCATTATTTTCTCTTTTCTTTATGCTCTTGCGCCCTAGAGTGAAATGATGGTTGCTTCGTCCGTCCAGCTTAATGCGGGAAAGGTGGGGCTTTGTGATTTGACCCCTCATCGCTCATTTTCTACTACCGCAGCGCTATGACCGGGGTGCCTCCAATTATAACCGCTGGCCTTGTATACAAAAATGGAGTCCGATAAAATTCTCGAGATATCATTAGTTTTGACAAAATGGGATTACTCCTACATGGTTCAATCACAACAGGTGTTTTGTAAAAAAATGCATCTTGATGTTCCGTGCAATGCACGAGCATCTTGCTAGTCCATGAAAACAACACATGGCAAAATTCCACGGCAAACGAGGGATTTGAATTTGTTGGGAGGGGCTATTTGGATCTTGCTCGGGGTAGCAAAAATATTGGCGACCCTTTTGTCCACCGGTGCCTTTGCCACCGATGAACGAGGAATGGCTCAGGTGCTCATGCATCCTCTAGCACGCACGTTGGAGATGAGCTCACACGAGCTGTGTTTTCTTTGTCCCACCACACCGCCCGAGCCGCACGCAGACCGATCGGCGTCCCGCAAATTACGCCATCCAACCGTAGCCACACACATTATGACAGCAACTCAACCAACCGGACGAAATTCACGCAAACACGTAGACAAACTGATATTTCATATAAACAACGACAAAAATCATATAAAATACCGGATTTTCATACAAACACGACGGATTTCATTACATTCAAATGAACTACACAGTGCTAGTTCTGGACAGCACATGTATATAATACCTGGCCTAAATGGTCGCCCGCCGACCGATTTGTGTTCCTCATGTCCGACAGCACGATCGCCGGACTGCCGGGAGCCCCGGAGGTATATGCTTCAACGCAAAGGACGGCTCGCTTCCCCACTGCCCAACTGATATCATTGGCTGATGCCCAAGATGATGGTGGAAGGGGGCTTCCCCGCTTCCGTGGAGCCCATGCGGGGTCGACGAAGGTCCTCGCAACAAAAGGATCCGTCAAGACACCTGCTGTGTACGCTGGTGTCGCCTCCGCGGTGGCCTTCATGGGGCCCAAGCGGCGGCGGCCTCCCATGTTCTACTTCTCCTCAATGATGGTGGCGGACGCGGAGGCGCTGGCCACTGACTCGTCGCTCTCCGCGCACCCGGCTTCTGTCGCTGCTTGCATGGCGCGGCCGCCGGCATGGGAGTGTCGGCAACTAAAATGGGAGACACGGTACGAGGCGACAGCGTGGACGGCAGGAACGACGCCCGTGCGCCGCTCCTCTTCGAGCTGGCCTAGAGCGGCGAGTTGCTAAACCGCATGCTGGCTTGGGGCGGCAACTGGCTCCGTCGGGCGAGGGGAGGGAGGTGGATCAGCGAGCTGCATAGATCATATCCGGCGGGCTACCTAGCTGGCTTGGATGCGGAATAACTACTCTTTGTAAGCCATTGTAAGAGTGGACAAAATCGTGAAGGAGGAGATAGGGGAGCGGCAGAGGTGTGCGATTCTTGGCCGGCGTTTGGCCTCGTTTAAATAGGAGATTAAATAGACGGCAGACGGGAGGAGCTCGGCCGGCGTTGCGTTTAATGCCGGCCTGGTCATGAACGGACGTGTGTCCAGAGTGGGTTTCTCGGCTTCCACACGGGCGGGTTTCATGGAGGCATGTTCAGCTGGGCGTGCAACGAGTGGCGCCCTCGACTCTGACGTAGGACACCGCACCATTCTTCCACTAACGTGTGGGCTCTTTGGGTACATGGCCTGCATGTCAGTGACCCAACGCAGGCAGGGCACAACAGAGGAACCTTTGGTGGGCCAAGGCGGTCAGAAACGGGCATTTCATAAACCGATGATTGTTCATTGAGCATGACGTCATCTTTTTCATGTAGATAAACCTACTATGTTGATAGCTCGTTACATACGTCATGATTCATAAAGACCACTACAAACATCAATGTTTTTCTTATCACAGATAAGATTGATTAATACCCATAACAATCCATGTCCTTAACAAAGGGTGCATGCACGTATAGGTTGAGCGTGTGTCTTGCGTCGTGTGTTGTGTGCATGCAGGTGTTGAGGAACGTAGTAATTTCAAAAAAATTCGTACACACACGCAAGATCATGGTGATGCATAGCAACAAGAGGGGAGAGTGTTGTCCACGTACCCTCTTTTACCGAAAGCGGAAGCGTTAGAACAATGCAGTTGATGTAGTCATACGTCTTCACGGCCCAACCGATCAAGCACCGAAACTACGACACCTCCGAGTTCTAGCACACGTTCAGCTCGATGACGATCCCCGGACTCCGATCCAGCAGAATGTCGGGGAAGAGTTCCGTTAGCACGACGGCGTGGTGACGATCTTGATGTTCTACTGTCGCAGGGCTTCGCCTAAGCACCGCTACAATATTATAGAAGAATATGGTGGAGGGGGGCACCGCACACGGCTAAGAGATCAAGAGATCAATTGTTGTGTCTTAGAGGTGCCCCCCTGCCCCTGTATATAAAGGAGCAAGGGGGGAGGGGGCGGCCGGCCTAGGAGGGGGCGCGCCATGGTGAGTCCTACTCCCACTGGGAGTAGGACTCCCTACTTCCTTGTTGGACTAGGAGAGGGGAAGGAAAGGGATAGGAGGAGAAGGAAAGAGGGGGGCCGACCCCCTTGCCCTAAACCAATTCGGTTTGGGCCTTGGGGGGGGCACATCCCCTTGCTGCCCTCTATTTCCACTAAGGCCCATATAGGCCCATTAAGCTCCCGGGGGGTTCCGATAACCTCCCGGTACTCCGGTAAAATCCTGATTTCACCCGGAACACTTCCGACATCCAAATATAGGCTTCCAATATATCAATCGTCATGTCTCGACCATTTTGAGACTCCTCGTCATGTCCATAATCTCATTCAGGACTCTGAACAAACTTCGGTACATCGAAACTCATAAACTCATAATATAACTGTCATCGAAACCTTAAGCGTGCGGACCCTACGGGTTCGAGAACTATGTAGACATGACCTAGAACTGTTTCCGGTCAATAACCAATAGCGGAACCTGGATGCTCATACTGGCTCCTACATATTCTACGAAGATCTTTATCGGTTAAACCGCATAACAACATACGTTGTTCCCTTTGTCATCGGTATGTTACTTGCCCGAGATTCGATCGTCGGTATCTCAATACCTAGTTGAATCACGTTACCGGCAAGTCTCTTTACTCGTTACGTAATGCATCATTCCGTAACTAACTCATTAGCTACATTGCTTGCAAGTCTTTTAGTGATGTGCATTACCGAGAGGGCCCAGAGATACCTCTCGACAGTCGGAGTGACAAAACCTAATATCAAAATACGCCAACTCAACATGTACCTTTGGAGACACCTGTAGAGCTCCTTTATAATCACCTAGTTATGTTGTGACGTTTGGTAGCACACAAAGTGTTCCTCTGGTAAACGGGGGTTGCATAATCTCATAGTTATAGGAACTTTGTATAAGTCATGAAGAAAGCAATAGCAACATACTAAACGATCAAGTGCTAAGCTAACGGAATGGGTCAAGTCAATCACATCAATCTCCCAATGATGTGATCCCGTTAATCAAATGACAACACATGTCTATGGTTAGGAAACATAACCATCTTTGATTAATGATCTAGTTAAGTAGAGGCATACTAGTGACATTAAGTTTGTTTATGTATTCACACATGTATAATGTTTCCGGTTAATACAATTATAGCATGAATAATAAACATTTATCATGATATGAGGAAATAAATAATAACTTTATTATTGCCTCTAGGGCATATTTCCTTCAGTCTCCCACTTGCACTAGAGTCAATAATCTAGATTACACAGTAATGATTCTAACACCCATGGAGTCTTGGTGCTGATCATGTTTTGCTTGTGGAAGAGTCTTAGTCAACGGGTCTGCAACATTAAGATCCGTATGTATCTTGCAAATCTCTATGTCTCCCACATGGACTTGGTCCCAGATGGAATTGAAGCATCTCTTGATGTGCTTGGTCCTCTTGTGAAATCCAGATTCCTTTGCCAAGGCAATTGCACCAGTATTGTCACAGAAGATCTTCATTGGTCCCGATGCACTAGGTATGACACCTAGATCGGAAATGAACTCCTTCATCCAGACTCCTTCATTTGCTGCTTCCGAAGCAGCAATGTACTCCGCTTCGGATGTAGATCCCGCCACGACGCTTTTTTTAGAACTGCACCAACTGACAGCTCCACCATTTAATACAAACACGTATTCGGTTTGAGATTTAGAATCGTCCGGATCAGTGGCAAAGCTTGCATGACGTAACCATTTACGACTAGCTCTTTGTCACCTCCATAAACAAGAAACATATCCTTAGTCCTTTTCAGGTATTTCAGGATATTCTTGACCCCTGTCCAGTGATCCCCTCCTGGATTACTTTGGTACCTACCTGCCAAGCTTATTGCTAAGCATACATCAGGTCTGGTACACGGTATTGCATACATGATAGAGCCAATGGCTGAAGCATAGGGAACATCTTTCATTTTCTCTCTATCTTCTGTTGTGGTCGGGCATTGAGTCTGACTCAACTTCACACCTTGTAATACAGGCAAGAATCCTTTCTTTGCCTGATCCATTTTGAACTTTTTCAAAACTTTATCAAGGTATGTGCTTTGTGAAAGTCCAATCAAGCGTCTTGATCTATCTCTATAGATCTTGATGCCCAATATGTAAGCAGCTTCACTGAGGTATTTTATCGAAAAACTTTTATTCAAGTATCCCTTTATGCTATCCAGAAATTCTATATCATTTCCAATTAACAATATGTCATCTACATATAATATCAGAAATGCTACAGAGCTCCCACTCACTTTCTTGTAAATACAAGCTTCTCCAAAAGTTTGTATAAAACCATATGCTTTGATCACACTATCAAAGCGTTTATTCCAACTCCGAGATGCTTGCACCGGTCCATAAATGGATCGCTGGAGCTTGCACACTTTGTTAGCACCTTTTGGATCGACAAAACCTTCCGGCCGTATCATATACAACTCTTCTTCCAGAAATCCATTAAGGAATGCAGTTTTGACATCCATTTGCCAAATTTCATAATCATAAAATGCGGCAATTGCTAACATGATTCGGACAGACTTAAGCATCGCTACGGGTGAGAAAGTCTCATCGTAGTCAACCCCTTGAACTTGTTGAAGACCTTTCGCAACAAGTCGAGCTTTGTAGACAGTTACATTACCATCAGCGTCTGTCTTCTTCTTGAAGATCCATTTATTCTCGATGGCTTGCCGATCATCAGGCAAGTCAACCAAAGTCCATACATTGTTCTCATACATGGATCCCATCTCAGATTTCATGGCCTCAAGCCATTTTGCGGAATCTGGGCTCATCATCGCTTCCACATAGTTTGTAGGTTCGCCATGGTCAAGTAACATGACTTCCAGAATAGTATTACCGTACCACTCTGGTGTGGATCTTACTCTGGTAGACCTATGAGGTTAGGCAGTAACTTGATCTGAAGTTTCATGATCAATATCATTAGCTTCCTCACTGAATGGTGTAGTTGTCACATGAACCGGTTCTTGTGATGAACTACTGTCCAATAAGGGAGTAGGTACAGTTACCTCACAAAGATCTACTTTCCTCCCACTCACTTCTTTCGAGAGAAACTCCTTCTCTAGAAAGGATCCGAACTTAGCAACAACAATCTTGCCCTCAGATCTATGATAGAAGGTGTACCCAATAGTCTCTTTTGGGTATCCTATGAAGACACATTTCTTCGATTTGGGTTCGAGCTTATCTGGTTGAAGTTTCTTCACATAAGCATCGCAGCCCCAAACTTTAAGAAACGACAAATTTGGTTTCTTGCCAAACCACAGTTCATAAGGCGTCATCTCAACGGATTTTGATGGTGCCCTATTTAACGTGAATGTGGTCATCTCTAAAGCATAACCCCAAAATGATAGCGGTAAATCAGTAAGAGACATCATAGATCGCAGCATATCTAGTAAAGTACGATTACGACGTTCGGACACACCATTTCGTTGTGGTGTTCCGGGTGGCGTGAGTTGCGAAACTATTCCACATTGCTTCAAATGTAAACCAAACTCGTAACTCAAATATTCTCCTCCACGATCAGATCGTAGAAATTTTATTTTCTTGTTACGATGATTTTCCACTTCACTCTAAAATTCTTTGAACTTTTCAAATGTTTCAGACTTGTGTTTCATCAAGTAGATATACCCATATCTGCTCAAATCATCTGTGAAGGTGAGAAAATAATGATACCCGCCGCGAGCCTCAATATTCATTGGACCACATACAACAGTATGTATGATTTCCAACAAATTAGTTGCTCGCTCCATAGTTCTGGAGAATGGCGTTTTAGTCATCTTGCCCATGAGGCACGGTTCGCAAGTACCAAGTGATTCATAATAAAGTGATTCCAGAAGTCCATCAATATGGATTTTCTTCATGCGCTTTACACCAATATCACCCAAACGACAGTGCCACAAATAAGTTGCACTATCATTATCAACTCTGCATCTTTTGGCTTCAACATTATGAATATGTGTATCACTACTATCGAGATTTAATAAAAATAGACCACTCTTCAAGGGTGCATGACCATAAAAGATATTACTCATATAAATAGAACAACCATTATTCTCTGATTTAAATGAATAACCGTCTCGCATCAAACAAGATCCGGATATAATGTTCATGCTTAAGCTGGCACCAAATCACAATTATTCAGGTCTAAAACTAATCCCGATGGTAGATGTAGAGGTAGCGTGGCGACCGCGATCACATCGACTTTGGAACCATTTCCCACGCGCATCGTCACCTCATCCTTAGACAATCTTCGCTTAATCCGTAGTCCCTGTTTCGAGTTGCAAATATTAGCAACAGAACCAGTATCAAATACCCAGGTGCTACTGCGAGCATTAGTAAGGTACAAATCAATATCATGTATATCACATATACCTTTGTTCACTTTGCCATCCTTCTTATCCGCCAAATACTTGGGGCAGTTCCGCTTCCAGTGTCCAGTCTGCTTGCAGTAGAAGCACTCAGTCTCAGGCTTAGGTCCAGACTTAGGTTTCTTCTCTTGAGCAGCAACTTGTTTGCTGTTCTTCTTTTCCCCTTCTTCGTCACTTTGCCCTTTTTCTTGAAACTGGTGGTCTTATTGACCATCAACACTTGATGCTCCTTCTTGATTTCTACCTCCGCAGCTTTCAGCATTGCGAAGAGCTTGGGAATAGTCTTGTCCATCCCTTGCGTATTGTAGTTCATCACGAAGCTCTTGTAGCTTGGTGGCAGTGATTGAAGAATTCTTCCAATGACACTATCATCAGGAAGATTAACTCCCAGTTGAATCAAGTGATTATTATACCCAGACATTTTTAGTATGTGTTCACTGACAGAACTATTCTCCTCCATCTTACAGCTATAGAACTTATTGGAGACTTCATATCTCTCAATCCGGGCATTTGCTTGAAATATTAACTTCAACTCCTAGAACATCACATATGCTCCATGACGTTTAAAACGTCATTGAAGACCCGGTTCCAAGCCGTAAAGCATGGCACACTGAACTATCGAGTAGTCATCAGCTTTGCTCTGCCAGACGATCTTAACGTCGTTAGTTGCATCTGCAGCAGGCCTGGCAACCAGCGGTGCTTCCAGGACGTAATTCTTCTGTGCAGCAATGAGGATAATCCTCAAGTTACGGACCCAGTCCGTGTAGTTGCTACCATCATCTTTCAACTTAGCTTTCTCAAGGAACGCATTAAAATTCAACGGAACAACAGCACGAGCCATCTATCTACAACAAACATAGACAAGCAAAATACTATCAGGTACTAAGTTCATGATAAATTTAAGTTCAATTAATCATATTACTTAAGAACTCCCACACTCTCTAGTCATCTAAGTGATCACGTGATCCAAATCAACTAAACCATGTCCGATCATCACGTGAGATGGAGTAGTTTCAATGGTGAACATAACTATGTTGATCATATCTACTATATGATTCACGTTCGACCTTTCGGTCTCCGTGTTCCGAGTCCATATCTGTATATGCTAGGCTTGTCAAGTTTAACCTGAGTATTCCACGTGTGCAACTGTTTTGCACCCGTTGTATTTGAACGTAGAGCCTATCACACCCGATCATCACGTGCTGTCTCAACACGAAGAACTTTCGCAATGGTGCATACTCAGGGAGAAACCTTCTTGATAATTTAGTGAGAGATAATCTTAAAATGCTACAATCAATCAAAGCAAGATAAGATGCATAAAGGATAAACATCACATGCAATCAATATAAGTTATATGATATGGCCATCATCATCTAGCGCTTGTGATCTCCATCTCCGAAGTACCGTCGTGATCACCATCGTCACTGGCGCGACACCTTGATCTCCATCGTAGCATCATTGTCGTTTACGCCATCTATTGCTTCTACGACTATCGCTACCACTTAGTGATAAAGTAAAGCAATTACAGGGCATTTGCATTTCATACAATAAAGCGACAACCATATGGCTCCTGCCAGTTGCCGATAACTTCGGTTACAAAACATGATCATCTCATACAATAAAATATAGCATCACGTCTTGACCATATCACATCACAACATGCCCTGCAAAAACAAGATAGACGTCCTCTACTTTGTTGTTGCAAATTTTATGTGGCTGCTACGGGCTGAGCAAGAACCGTTCTTACCTACGCATCAAAACCACAACGATAGTTAGTCAAGTTAGTACTGTTTTAACCTTCGCAAGGACCGGGTGTAGCCACACTCGGTTTAACTAAAGTTGGAGAAACAAACACCCGCCGGCCACCTGTGTGCAAAGCACGTCGGTAGAACCAGTCTCGTGTAAGTGCACGCGTAATGTCGGTTCGGGCCGCTTCATCCAACAATACCGCCGAACCAAAGTATGACATGCTGGTAAGCAGTATGACTTGTATCGCCCACAACTCACTTGTGTTCTACTCGTGCATATAACATCTACGCATAAAACCTGGCTCGGATGCCACTGTTGGGGAACGTAGTAATTTCAAAAAAATTCCTACGCACACGCAAGATCGTGGTGATGCATAGCAACGAGAGGGGAGAGTGTTGTCCACGTACCCTCGTAGACCGAAAGCGGAAGCGTTAGAAAAACGCGGTTGATGTAGTCGTACGTCTTCACGGCCCGACTGATCAAGCACCGAAACTACGGCACCTCCGAGTTCTAGCACACGTTCAGCTCGATGACGATCCCCGGACTCTGATCCAGCAGAATGTCAAGGAAGAGTTCCGTCAGCACGACAGCGTGGTGACGATCTTGATGTTCTACTGTCGCAGGGCTTCGCCTAAGCACCGCTACAATATTATAGAAGAATATGGTGGAGGGGGGCACCGCACACGGCAAAGAGATCAAGAGATCAATTGTTGTGTCTTAGAGGTGCCCCCTGCCCCTGTATATAAAGGAGCAAGGGGGAGGGGGCGGCCGGCCTAGGAGGGGGTGTGCCATGGGGAGTCCTACTCCCACAGGGAGTAGGACTCCCTCCTTCCTTGTTGGACTAGGAGAGGGGAAGGAAAGGGAGAGGAGGAGAAGGAAAGAGGGGGGTCAGCCCCCCTTGACCTAAACCAATTCGGTTTGGGCCTTGGGGGGGGGGGGCACACCCCCTTGCTTCCCTCTATTTCCACTAAGGCCCATATAGGCCCATTAAGCTCACAAGGGGTTCCGGTAACCTCCCGGTACTCCGGTAAAATCCTGATTTCACCCGGAACACTTCCGACATCCAAATATAGGCTTCCAATATATCAATCTTCATGTCTCGACCATTTTGAGACTTCTCGTCATGTCTGTAATCTCATTCGAGACTCCGAACAAACTTCGGTACATCAAAACTCATGAACTCATAATATAACTGTCATCGAAACCTTAAGCGTGCGGACCCTACGGGTTCGGGAACTACGTAGACCTGACCTAAAACTGTTTCCGGTCAATAACCAATAGTGGAACCTGGATGCTCATATTGGCTCCTACATATTCTACGAAGATCTTTATCGGTCAAACCGCATAACAACATACGTTGTTCCCTTTGTCATCTTTATGTTACTTGCCCGAGATTCGATCGTCGGTATCTCAATTCCTAGTTCAATCTCGTTAACGGCAAGTCTCCTTACTTGTTACGTAATGCATCATTCCCTAACTAACTCATTAGCTACATTGCTTGCAAGGTTTATAGTGATGTGCATTACCGAGAGGGCCCAGAGATACCTCTCCGACAGTCGGAGTGACAAAACCTAATCTCGAAGTACGCCAACTCAACATGTACCTTTGGAGACACCTATAGAGCTCCTTTATAATCACCCAGTTACGTAGTGACGTTTGGTAGCACACAAAGTGTTCCTCCGGTAAACGGGAGTTGCATAATCTCATAGTTATAGGAACTTTGTATAAGTCATGAAGAAAGCAATAGCAACATACTAAATGATCAAGTGCTAAGCTAACGGAATGGGTCAAGTCAATCACATCATTCTCCTAATGATGTGATCGCGATAATCAAATGAGAACACATGTCTATGGTTAGGAAACATAACCATCTTTGATTAATGAGCTAGTCAAGTAGAGGCATACTAGTGACATTAAGTTTGTCTATGTATTCACACATGTGTCATGTTTCCGGTTAATACAATTATAGCATGAATAATAAACATGTATCATGATATGAGGAAATAAATAATAACTTTATTATTGCCTCTAGGGCATATTTCCTTCAGCAGGCGTGCGAGTGTTGCGTGCGTGCAAGGGTACGTTTCAGTGTTGCATGCATGGGTGCATACGTGCGTGTGTTCGTGAGTGCATGTGTATGTGTCAGTGTTGCACGCCTGCATGCGTGCGTGTGTTCGTTATGTGTACGTGTCAGTGTTGCACGCCTGCATGCGTGCGTGTCTTGCGTGCATGCATGTGTATGTGCGGGGTGAGGCTACACGTCAGTCGACTGACTTTTTCATCTCTGGTCATTAGATTTTCCAACCGTTGTATACGAAATCAAGGGCCTCTAGTTTATCATCAAACTCCACCCCCCTGAGCCACCAGCCACCACCGGTCGAACCGTCGGCCCCCGCCACCACGCCCCCCCCCCCGCACCGAGCTTTTTCTCCGGCGATCCCCACCGCACCACCCAATCAACGCCCCCACCATCGGCGACTGCCAACCAGAGGTCTCATGACTTCGAATACCCACTGACCACTAATTTATTACCATTTCTGTCCTTCATATGCGCGCTGACGTGTGGGCCCTATGGCAATGTGCGCTGCTGAATGTGGACCGTTTGACTGGTCAATTGATTGTGTCATCAACAAATTACGGAGCTGTATGGTGAGCCAGTGACCGTAAGATCACCCTAAAATGTACTCCTATTTTATTAACACAGTATAGACTCAAACTACCATTTCTTTCTTTCATATAGGGGCTGACAGGTGGGCCCCATGGTTACGCGCCCTGATGGTGCAACACTAGTTGCGCCACGTGGAACATTTGACTGGTTAATTGATTGTGTCATCAACAAAATACGGAGTTGTACGGGTGAGCCAATGACCATATAATCATGACATGTTTTTGTTTAACATGGTATAGACGCAAGGGCTCATATATACACGCAAGCACTCACCACTATAAGCGCACACACGCGGACCCTACCCCTATGAGCACCTTCGAGAGAGTGGGCCAGCATATGATCTTGAGATTTTACGAAGTCACCATAGGTGCCTCGTAGTCGAGTGGAACGTCTCCTCCCACTGAACGCACATCACCAGAAAATACTAAAATTAACACGAGATAAATGCGAGCACCGGGACTTTAACCTTGGAGGGCTCAAGAAACCACTGTCCTCCTAACCATCCAACCACATGTTGGTTAGCACGACAAAATGTATGTGATGACCGTGATGAGCTTATTCTGAAGTCCAGTGACCATCTCGTGCTTTCTCTTCAAATACAATGACAGTAAGTGTCGTCAACAAAATACAGAGCATGCATCAAATGCAAAGTCTGTCAGTGTCATCAACAAAAAATGGAGACGTATCGTGAGCTAGATACCATATGATCACCACGAGAATGTATACGGTGACCGTAATGAGCATATTCTGAAGTCCAGTGACCGTATAGTGCTTTAGCTTGAAATACATTGACCGTCACGCGTGAATGTGTCGTGGGCATCCATACTTTAGAGGGCCGAGAGATAGTTTGTGTGCGTACGTGAATGTGGTGTAGAAAGAGGGGGTGTCTGGTGGAGACAAGGAGAGATATGCCCTTCGTTTCACTTTCCCGTGACTAATATTTTAGGAGAATATATAAACATTCACAATGCAAAACAAATATTTTTGGATGCACCATGCAATTAACTTTCATGTATAGCATTGTACTATTATATATGCTTATTTTCTTAGTGGCCAATTGCGTGTGTGGTGTGGTGGGCACATCATTTCTAGTTGTGGTGGGTCAACATGAAGACTCATGGGTCTGTTCCATCCTGCGCCTGGATACATCTCCAACATGTCTATAATTTTTGATTGGTCCATGCTATTATATTACCTGTTTTGGATGTTTATGGGCTTTACTTTACACTCTTATATCATTTTTTGGGACTAACCTATTAACCGGAGGCCTAGCCCAAATTATTGTTTTCTTGCCTATTTCAGTGTTTCGAAGAAAAGGAATATCAAACGGAGTCCAAACGGAATGAAACCTTCAGCAGAGTTATTTTTGGAACGGAAGCAATCCAGGAGACTTGGAGTATACGCCAGGGAAGCAACGAGGAAGCCACGAGGCAGCGAGGCACGCCCTACCCCCTGGGTGCGCCCCCACCCTTGTGGGCCCCTCGTGGCTCCCTTGACCGACTTCTTTCGCCTATATATGTCCATATACCCTAAAAACATCGAGGAACATAATAGATCGAGAGTTCCGCCATCACAAGCCTCTGTAGACACAAAAAACCAATCAGGACCCTGTTTGGGCACCCTGCCGGAGGGAGGATCCCTCACCGGTGGCCATCTTCATCATCCCAGCGCTCTCCATGACGAGGAGGGTGTAGTTCTCCCTCAGGGCTGAGGGTATGTACCAGTAGCTATGTGATTGATCTCTCTCTCTTGTGTTCTTGATTCGGCATGATCTTGATGTACCGCGAGCTTTGCTATTATAGTTGGATCTTATGATGTTTCTCCCCCTCTACTCTCTTGTAATGGATTTAGTTTTCCCTTTTATGTTATCTTATCGGATTGAGTCTTTAAGGATTTTAGAACACTTTATGTATGTCTTGCCGTGCTTATCTGTGGTGACAATGGGATATTCACGTGATCTACTTGATGTATGTTTTGGTGATCAACTTGCGGGTTCGGTGACCTTGTGAACTTATGCATAGGGGTTGGCACACGTTTTCGTCTTAACTCTCCGGTAGAAACTTTGGGGCACTCTTTGAAGTTCTTTGTGTTGGTTGAATAGATGGATCTGAGATTGTGTGATGCATATCGTATAATCATACCCACGGATACTTGAGGTGACAATGGAGTATCTAGGTGACATTAGGGTTTTTGTTGATTTGTGTCTTAAGGTGTTATTCTAGTACACACTCTATGATAGATTGAACAAAAAGAATAGCTTCGTGTTATTTTACTACAGACTCTTGAATAGATCGAGCAGAAAGAATAACTTTGAGGTGGTTTCGTACCCTACCATAATCTCTTTGTTTGTTCTCCGCTATTAGTGACTTTGGAGTGACTCTTCGTTGCATGTTGAGGGATAGTTATATGATCCAATTATGTTATTATTATTGAGAGAACTTGCACTAGTGAAAGTATGAACCCTAGGCCTTGTTTCCTAGCATTGCAATACCGTTTACACTCATTTTTATCATTAGTTACCTTACTGTTTTTATATTTTCAGATTACAAAAACTTATATCTACCATCCATATTGCACTTGTATCACCATCTCTTTGCCGAACTAGTGCACCTATACAATTTACCATTGTATGGGGTGTGTTGGGGATACAAGAGACTCTTTGTTATTTGGTTGCAGGGTTGTTTGATAGAGACCATCTTCATCCTATGCCTCCCACGGATTGATAAACCTTAGGTCATCCACTTGAGGGAAATTTGCTACTATCCTACAAACCTCTACACTTGGAGGCCCAACAACATCTACAAGAAGAAGGTTGTGTAGTAGACATCATGCCACATATATGTTGGACTGAGATGCGTTATACGAAGACCCATGTGGAGGACTCGGCGTACAACAAGAAGCTACCGGAGTCGTGGAGGACTCTATCCCCACTGGTGATTAGCCGACTATATATGATTTGTAACCCTAGGCCCCCAGTATGTTATAGAAGCTTGGGGGCTAGTTCGTTGATAGTATACACACACACAATGCCTGGTATTCACGTGTACTTTGTACACACCCCTATCACTAATATACAGTATCAGGAGTAGGCTTTTTCTTCAACTGCAAGGGTCCGAACTAGGGTAAAACTTTGCCTTGTATTACCATCCAGCCTAACAGTCAGGGATATCCTACCAAATGATATGATGAAATCATATCTGCCAACTACTAAGAGAGAGGTGAGTCGGGGGGCAATGTGTGCGAGAGAGGCCTAAAGATAATGTGCGTGCGGGAGAGACGTAGGCACATATATGTGCGTATAGAGGGCTAGTAGAGACCGTGCATGTGTATATATGCACGTGAGAGAAATAGTGTTTTCCAACTGAGATTAGTGAAAAGAGTGGTACATAGTAGTCAGAAAGAGAGAGAGAGAAACAGAGAGAGCATGTGTGTGAGACACCCCAACACCCCGAGAGAGATTGTGAGCATGTGTGAAAGAGAAATGCCGATGCATATAAAGTGTGTGCACTTATGCGTTAGATAGAGAGATATATAACGTGTTTGTGAGAACGGGCCAAGGCATAGTGCATCTACATGTAAAAGGCGGCTCTACACATTAAATTAAAATATAAATGGCATTATTATTTTTATATGAGATCATGAATTTTGCAAATTGCGTATGGACGAAAATCGGTCTATCAAACACCCATACTCCATTGAATTCTAGCATGTGCATGTGTTTATTTCATATTATCGATCCATAGAGTGAGAGCGGTTTGAAATACAGGCAATGGATGCTTTTGCAATTCATATATAAACATTAATTAGTGCACTCCATGTTGTTAGTGTGAAGCACTTTATACATTTGCCACTTGCATTGATACATTCCAAATTGCTAGCTATGAAATAGAATACATGTCGAATAAAACATAAAGGGGGTTTCGAAGATTTGAATTTATAGGAAGTGCATTCATCTATTTGAACCCGAGATAATGGCATTTGTAAATCAGACGTAAAAGGGGGCATCAATCTTTGTTGTGCGTTTGAACATGTTATATATATATATTCATACGCATGTCTAACTTTTTTTTGCAACCAAGGAGATTATATCTGGAACCATGCTTGAACTGAGGTAAGTTGCATATTTTTTAATATATACTCGTGTACAATGTATATTCAAATGTACCCCCTCCATTCCAAAATAAGCGTAGCTTTAGGATTTTCAAGAGTAAAGATTTGTGAAGTTTGACAAATCCGGAAAGTTCAATTCAAGAGAACCAAAAATGTTAATGCTTCTGCTCCCAAATATTGAACGAAGTGCCAAATAGGCCTCTGGTCACCAGAAACCGCGCGAGACTAATGTTTGGTGGTAGGAAATTACTGTCCTGACTCTGGCCCGTGTACCCTATCGGCCCGATGCCCAAAGATCTAAATCCGGGTAGGTTTGTAACTTCACCAAGAGGCCAGTCTCAACCACCTCCAAGAAGCATTCATACGCCGTGGGTGCCTAAACACCCATGCGCTCGGCCAAAATCTATCCCGCCCACAGTTGGGACACCTGAGATTACTGTCCTGCCCCCAACCCGCAATATGTCCAAAATTTTAGATGGGCGCAAAGTTTGTAACTTTCCCCAAATTTCAAACAAGCGCGTCTCAAACCGAAACATTGTTCCCCCTTAGTTCCCCGCCTCCCTTCGTTTTCCTATTCATACTCCATGGGCGCCAAAACGCCCTCTCCACCAGCCGCGAAACCCCAGCCTCCGTCCTCCAGCCCATGGCGGCCAATCCACCGCTGCCCTCCTCCATCACACTGGAGCCGGTACCCCGACGCCGCCGTCCAACGCAACTGCAACCGCAACACCCTCAAGGACTTAGCAGCTGAAGCCAAGGCAGAGCTTTCTCCACGACGCTGACGCAGACGTGTGCCGTACCAGAACCACTCCGACCACGCCGTCCTACACCTCACTCCTACCGCTCCACTGTCGCAACCGTCCACCGCACCAGAGATGTTCCCGCTACGCCTTCATTCGCCACCTCGGATCTGGTTCCCCGCCACCGACAACCGGCCACCGCACCACACTCAACAACTTGGCCATGGGTTCGTCCAAGGCTCCACCATCCTCCAGCGAACCACAAGAAGATCGTTGGAAAAACAGAAGGAGGACACAACACTGCCAGCAGAAAGAGGTAATCCTTTTCCCTTATTCGTGCAAATCTTACGTCTCTGCTCACATCGTATTCATCCCATGAAAGAAACTAGTTGAGCGATTCTTACTGCATCTTCTTCGTGATACTAAATGCACAAGGTTTCCTCCCTTTAATATTTCACCTTTGCTAGAGGTCAATAGTCTGCCTGGATTTCAATTCAGGGTCAGTCGAACTGTAATTAAAAGAAGCAGCACCCGCTGAGGCGCGCGGAGCACCTAGTGAAGGAAATATGCCCTAGAGGCAATAATAAAGTTATTATTTATTTCCTTATAATCATGATAAATGTTTATTATTCATGCTAGAATTGTATTTTCCGGAAACATAATACATGTGTGAATACATAGACAAACAGAGTGTCACTAGTATGCCTCTACTTGACTAGCTCGTTAATCAAAGATGGTTATGTTTCCTAACCATGAACAATGAGTTGTTATTTGATTAACGAGGTCACATCATTAGTAGAATGATCTGATTGACATGACCCATTCCATTAGCTTAGCACCTGATCGTTTAGTATGTTGCTATTGCTTTCTTCATGACTTATACATGTTCCTACGACTATGAGATTATGCAACTCCCGTTTACCGGAGGAACACTTTGGGTACTACCAAACGTCACAACGTAAATGGGTGATTATAAAGGAGTACTACAGGTGTCTCCAATGGTTGATGTTGGGTTGGCGTATTTCGAGATTAGGATTTGTCACTCCGATTGTCGGAGAGGTATCTCTGGGCCCTCTCGGTAATACACATCACATAAGCCTTGCAAGCATTACAACTAATATGTTAGTTGTGAGATGATGTATTACGGAACGAGTAAAGAGACTTGCCGTTAACGAGATTGAACTAGGTATTGGATACCGACGATCGAATCTCGGGCAAGTAACATACCGATGACAAAGGGAACAACGTATGTTGTTATGCGGTCTGACCGATAAAGATCTTCGTAGAATATGTAGGAGCCAATATGGGCATCCAGGTCCCGCTATTGGTTATTGACCGGAGACATGTCTCGGTCATGTCTACATTGTTCTCGAACCCGTAGGGTCCGCACGCTTAAGGTTTTGATGACAGTTATATTATGAGTTTATGAGTTTTGATGTACCGAAGGAGTTCGGAGTCCCGGATGAGATCGGGGACATGACGAGGAGTCTCGAAATGGTCGAGACGTAAAGATCGATATATTGGACGACTATATTCGGACATCGGAAAGGTTCCGAGTGATTCGGGTATTTTTCGGAGTACCGGGTAGTTACGGGAGAAGTAATGGGCCTTAATGGGCTTTAGTGGGAAGAGGAAAAAGGCTGCTGCGCCCCCCCTCCCCTTTGGTCCGAATTGGACTAGGGAAAAGGGGGCCGGCCACCTCTCCTTCTCCTCCTATTCCTTCTCCCTTCCTCCCCTCTTGGTGGACTCCTACTAGGACTTGGAGTCCTAGTAGGACTCCCTATCCTGGCCGCACCTTTGCCTTGGCCGGCCTCCTCCTCCTCCATCCTTTATATACAGGGGCAGGGGGCACCCCATAGACACACAAGTTGACACAAGTTGATCCACGTGATCGATTCCTTAGCCGTGTGCGGTGCCCCCTGCCACCATATTCCTCGATAATACTGTAGCGGAGTTTAGGCGAAGCCCTGCTGCTGTAGTTCATCAAGATCGTCACCACGCCGTCGTGCTGACGAAACTCTTCCCCGACACTTTGCTGGATCGGAGTCCGGGGATCGTCATCGAGCTGAACGTGTGCTCGAACTCGGAGGTGCCGTAGTTTCGGTGCTTGATCGGTTGGATCGTGAAGACGTACGACTACTTCCTCTACGTCGTGTCATTGCTTCCGCAGTCGGTCTGCGTTGGGTACGTAGACAACACTCTCCTCTCGTTGCTATGCATCACATGATCCTGTGTGCGCGTAGGAAATTTTTTGAAATTACTACGAAACCCAACAGTGGCATCCGAGCCTAGGTTAATGATGTTGATGTTATATGCACGAGTAGAACACAAGTGAGTTGTGGACGATACAAGTCATACTGCCTACCAGCATGTCATATTTTGGTTCAGCGGTATTGTTGGACGAGACGACCCGGACCAACCTTACGCGTACGCTTACGCGAGACCGGTTCCCTCGACGTGCTTTGCACAGAGATGGCTTGCGGGCGACTGCCTCTCCAACTTTAGTTGAACCAAGTATGGCTACGCCCGGTCCTTGCGAAGGTTAAAACGGAGTCTATTTGACAAACTATCGTTGTGGTTTTGATGCGTAGGTGAGATTGGTTCTTACTTAAGCCCGTAGCAGCCACGTAAAACATGCAACAACAAAGTAGAGGACGTCTAACTTGTTTTTGCAGGGCATGTTGTGATGTGATATGGTCAAGGCATGATGCTGAATTTTATTGTATGAGATGATCATGTTTTGTAACCAAGTTATCGGCAACTGGCAGGAGCCATATGGTTGTCGCTTTATTGTATGCAATGCAATCGCGATGTAATGCTTTACTTTATTACTAAACGGTAGTGATAGTCGTGGAAGCATAAGATTGGCGAGACGACAACGATGCTACGATGGAGATCAAGGTGTCGCGCCGGTGACGATGGTGATCATGACGGTGCTTCGGAGATGGAGATCACAAGCACAAGATAATGATGGCCATATCATATCACTTATATTGATTGCATGTGATGTTTATCTTTTTATGCATCTTATCTTGCTTTGATTGACGGTAGCATTATAAGATGATCTCTCACTAAATTATCAAGAAGTGTTCTCCCTGAGTATGCACCGTTGCAAAAGTTCTTCGTGCTGAGACACCACGTGATGATCGGGTGTGATAGGCTCTACGTTCAAATACAACGGGTGCAAAACAGTTGCGCACGCAGAATACTCAGGTTAAACTTGACGAGCCTAGCATATGCAGATATGGCCTCGGAACACGGAGACCGAAAGGTCGAGCGTGAATCATATAGTAGATATGATCAACATAATGATGTTCACCGATGAAACTACTCCATCTCACGTGATGATCGGACATGGTTTAGTTGATTTGGATCACGTGATCACTTAGAGGATTAGAGGGATGTCTATCTAAGTGGGAGTTCTTTAATAATATGATTAATTGAACTTAAAATTTATCATGAACTTAGTCCCTGATAGTATCTTGCTTGTTTATGTTGATTGTAGATAGATGGCTCGTGCTGTTGTTCCGTTAAATTTTAATGCGTTCCTTGAGAAAGCAAAGTTGAAAGATGATGGTAGCAATTACACGGACTGGGTCCGTAACTTGAGGATTATCCTCATTGCTGCACAGAAGAATTACGTCCTGGAAGCACCGCTAGGTGCCAGGCCTGCTGCTGGAGCAACGCCAGATGTTATGAACGTCTGGCAGAGCAAAGCTGATGACTACTCGATAGTTCAGTGTGCCATGCTTTACGGCTTAGAATCGGGACTTCAACGACGTTTTGAACGTCATGGAGCATATGAGATGTTCCAGGAGTTGAAGTTAATATTTCAAGCAAATGCCCGGATTGAGAGATATGAAGTCTCCAATAAGTTCTATAGCTGCAAGATGGAAGAGAACAGTTCTGTCAGTGAGCATATACTCAAAATGTCTGGGTATAATAATCACTTGATTCAATTGGGAGTTAATCTTCCAGATGATTGCGTCATTGACAGAATTCTCCAATCACTGCCACCAAGCTACAAGAGCTTCGTGATGAACTATAATATGCAAGGGATGAACAAGACTATTCCCGAGCTCTTCGCAATGCTAAAAGCTGCGGAGGTAGAAATCAAGAAGGAGCATCAAGTGTTGATGGTTAACAAGACCACTAGTTTCAAGAAAAAGGGCAAAGGGAAGAAAAAGGGGAACTTCAAAAAGAACGGCAAGCAAGTTGCTGCTCAAGAGAAGAAACCCAAGTCTAGACCTAAGCCTGAAACTGAGTGCTTCTACTGCAAGCAGACTGGTCACTGGAAGCGGAACTGCCCCAAGTATTTGGCGGATAAGAAGGATGGCAAGGTGAACAAAGGTATATGTGATATACATGTTATTGATGTGTACCTTACCAATGCTCGCAGTAGCACCTGGGTATTTGATACTGGTTCTGTTGCTAATATTTGCAACTCGAAACAGGGACTACAGAATAAGCGGGCACTGGCAAAGGACGAGGTGACGATGCGCGTGGGAAACGGTTCCAAAGTCGATGTGATCGCGGTCGGCACGCTACCTCTACATCTACCTTCGGGATTAATATTAGACCTAAATAATTGTTATTTGGTGCCAGCGTTGAGCATGAACATTATATCTGGATCTTGTTTAATGCGAGACGGTTATTCATTTAAATCAGAGAATAATGGTTGTTCTATTTATATGAGTAATATCTTTTATGGTCATGCACCCTTGAAGAGTGGTCTATTCTTACTAAATCTCGATAGTAGTAATACACATATTCATAATGTTGAAACCAAAAGATACAGAGTTGATAATGAAAGTGCAACTTATTTGTGGCACTGTCGTTTAGGTCATATCGGTGTAAAACGCATGAAGAAACTCCATACTAATGGACTTTTGGAACCACTTGATTATGAATCACTTGGTACTTGCGAACCGTGCCTCATGGGCAAGATGACTAAAACACCGTTCTCCGGTACTATGGAGAGAGCAACAGATTTGTTGGAAATCATACATACCGATGTATGTGGTCCGATGAATATTGAGGCTCGTGGCGGATATCGTTATTTTCTCACCTTCACAGATGATTTGAGCAGATATGGATATATCTACTTAATGAAGCATAAGTCTGAAACATTTGAAAAGTTCAAAGAATTTCAGAGTGAAGTTGAAAATCATCGTAACAAGAAAATAAAGTTTCTACGATCTGATCGTGGAGGAGAATATTTGAGTTACGAGTTTGGTGTACATTTGAAAAACTGTGGAATAGTTTCGCAACTCACGCCCCCCGGAACACCACAGCGTAATGGTGTGTCCGAACGTCGTAATCGTACTTTACTAGATATGGTGCGATCTATGATGTCTCTTACAGATTTACCGCTATCATTTTGGGGATATGCTTTAGAGACGGCCGCATTCACGTTAAATAGGGCACCATCAAAATCCGTTGAGACGACGCCTTATGAACTATGGTTTGGCAAGAAACCAAAGTTGTCGTTTCTTAAAGTTTGGGGCTGCGATGCTTATGTGAAAAAGCTTCAACCTGATAAGCTCGAACCCAAATCGGAGAAATGTGTATTCATAGGATACCCAAAGGAAACTGTTGGGTACACCTTCTATCACAGATCCGAAGGCAAAACATTTGTTGCTAAGAATGGATCATTTCTAGAGAAGGAGTTTCTCTCGAAAGAAGTGAGTGGGAGGAAAGTAGAACTTGACGAGGTAACTGTACCTGCTCCCTTACTGGAAAGTAGTTCATCACAGAAAACTGTTTCAGTGACACCTACACCAGTTAGTGAGGAAGCCAATGATAATGATCATGAAACTTCAGATCAAGATACTACTGAACTTCGTAGATCAACCAGAGTAAGATCCGCACCAGAGTGGTACGGTAATCCTGTTCTGGAGGTCATGCTACTAGATCATGATGAACCTACGAACTATGAAGAAGCGATGGTGAGCCCAGATTCCGCAAAGTGGCTAGAAGCCATGAAATCTGAGATGGGATCCATGTATGAGAACAAAGTATGGACTTTGGTTGACTTGCCCGATGATCGGCAAGCGATTGAGAATAAATGGATTTTTAAGAAGAAGACTGACGCTGATGGTAATGTTACTGTCTACAAAGCTCGACTTGTCGCAAAAGGTTTTCGGCAAGTTCAAGGAATTGACTACGATGAGACCTTCTCACCCGTAGCGATGCTTAAGTCCGTCCGAATCATGTTAGCAATTGCCGCATTTTATGATTATGAAATTTGGCAAATGGATGTCAAAACTGCATTCCTGAATGGATTCCTGGAAGAAGAGTTGTATATGATGCAACCAGAAGGTTTTGTCGATCCAAAGGGAGCTAACAAAGTGTGCAAGCTCCAGCGATCCATTTATGGACTGGTGCAAGCCTCTCGGAGTTGGAATAAACGTTTTGATAGTGTGATCAAAGCATTTGGTTTTATACAGACTTTTGGAGAAGCCTGTATTTACAAGAAAGTGAGTGGGAGCTCTGTAGCATTTCTGATATTATATGTGGATGACATATTACTGATTGGAAATGATATAGAATTTCTGGATAGCATAAAGGGATACTTGAATAAAAGTTTTTCAATGAAAGACCTCGGTGAAGCTGCTTACATATTAGGCATTAAGATCTATAGAGACAGATCAAGACGCTTAATTGGACTTTCACAAAGCACATACCTTGACAAAATTTTGAAGAAATTCAAAATGGATCAAGCAAAGAAAGGGTTCTTGCCTGTGTTACAAGGTGTGAAATTGAGTAAGACTCAATGCCCGACCACTGCAGAAGATAGAGAGAATATGAAAGATGTTCCCTATGCATCAGCCATAGGCTCTATCATGTATGCAATGCTGTGTACCAGACCTGATGTGTGCCTTGCTATAAGTTTAGCAGGGAGGTACCAAAGTAATCCAGGAATGGATCACTGGACAGCGGTCAAGAACATCCTGAAATACCTGAAAAGGACTAAGGATATGTTTCTCGTATATGGAAGTGACAAAGAGCTCATCGTAAAAGGTTACGTTGATGCAAGCTTTGACACTGATCCGGACGATTCTAAATCGCAAACCGGATACGTGTTTACATTAAACGGTGGAGCTGTCAGTTGGTGCAGTTCTAAACAAAGCGTCGTAGCGGGATCTACATGTGAAGCGGAATACATAGCTGCTTCGGAAGCAGCAAATGAAGGAGTCTGGATGAAGGAGTTCATATCCGATCTAGGTGTCATACCTAGTGCATCGGGTCCAATGAAAATCTTTTGTGACAATACTGGTGCAATTGCCTTGGCAAAGGAATCCAGATTTCACAAAAGGACCAAACACATCAAGAGACGCTTCAACTCCATCCGGGATCTAGTCCAGGTGGGAGACATAGAGATTTGCAAGATACATACGGATCTGAATATTGCAGACCCGTTGACTAAGCCTCTTCCACGAGCAAAACATGATCAGCACCAAAGCTCCATGGGTGTTAGATTCATTACAGTGTAATCTAGATTATTGACTCTAGTGCAAGTGGGAGACTGAAGGAAATATGCCCTAGAGGCAATAATAAAGTTATTATTTATTTCCTTATAATCATGATAAATGTTTATTATTCATGCTAGAATTGTATTTTCCGGAAACATAATACATGTGTGAATACATAGACAAACAGAGTGTCACTAGTATGCCTCTACTTGACTAGCTCGTTAATCAAAGATGGTTATGTTTCCTAACCATGAACAATGAGTTGTTATTTGATTAACGAGGTCACATCATTAGTAGAATGATCTGATTGACATGACCCATTCCATTAGCTTAGCACCTGATCGTTTAGTATGTTGCTATTGCTTTCTTCATGACTTATACATGTTCCTACGACTATGAGATTATGCAACTCCCGTTTACCGGAGGAACACTTTGGGTACTACCAAACGTCACAACGTAAATGGGTGATTATAAAGGAGTACTACAGGTGTCTCCAATGGTTGATGTTGGGTTGGCGTATTTCGAGATTAGGATTTGTCACTCCGATTGTCGGAGAGGTATCTCTGGGCCCTCTCGGTAATACACATCACATAAGCCTTGCAAGCATTACAACTAATATGTTAGTTGTGAGATGATGTATTACGGAACGAGTAAAGAGACTTGCCGTTAACGAGATTGAACTAGGTATTGGATACCGACGATCGAATCTCGGGCAAGTAACATACCGATGACAAAGGGAACAACGTATGTTGTTATGCGGTCTGACCGATAAAGATCTTCGTAGAATATGTAGGAGCCAATATGGGCATCCAGGTCCCGCTATTGGTTATTGACCGGAGACATGTCTCGGTCATGTCTACATTGTTCTCGAACCCGTAGGGTCCGCACGCTTAAGGTTTTGATGACAGTTATATTATGAGTTTATGAGTTTTGATGTACCGAAGGAGTTCGGAGTCCCGGATGAGATCGGGGACATGACGAGGAGTCTCGAAATGGTCGAGACGTAAAGATCGATATATTGGACGACTATATTCGGACATCGGAAAGGTTCCGAGTGATTCGGGTATTTTTCGGAGTACCGGGTAGTTACGGGAGAAGTAATGGGCCTTAATGGGCTTTAGTGGGAAGAGGAAAAAGGCTGCTGCGCCCCCCCTCCCCTTTGGTCCGAATTGGACTAGGGAAAAGGGGGCCGGCCACCTCTCCTTCTCCTCCTATTCCTTCTCCCTTCCTCCCCTCTTGGTGGACTCCTACTAGGACTTGGAGTCCTAGTAGGACTCCCTATCCTGGCCGCACCTTTGCCTTGGCCGGCCTCCTCCTCCTCCATCCTTTATATACAGGGGCAGGGGGCACCCCATAGACACACAAGTTGACACAAGTTGATCCACGTGATCGATTCCTTAGCCGTGTGCGGTGCCCCCTGCCACCATATTCCTCGATAATACTGTAGCGGAGTTTAGGCGAAGCCCTGCTGCTGTAGTTCATCAAGATCGTCACCACGCCGTCGTGCTGACGAAACTCTTCCCCGACACTTTGCTGGATCGGAGTCCGGGGATCGTCATCGAGCTGAACGTGTGCTCGAACTCGGAGGTGCCGTAGTTTCGGTGCTTGATCGGTTAGATCGTGAAGACGTACGACTACTTCCTCTACGTCGTGTCATTGCTTCCGCAGTCGGTCTGCGTTGGGTACGTAGACAACACTCTCCTCTCGTTGCTATGCATCACATGATCCTGTGTGCGCGTAGGAAAATTGTTGAAATTACTACGAAACCCAACACCTAGTCCGCCCGTTCACCGGGGAAGCAGCGCATCGGTGTCTATAATAGGGGTGTGGTGCGCAGGAGCTTCTTGCGCCCGATCTAGAGGTCGGTGGGGCTTGAATGGATGGCCGGGGGGTGGTGCCAAGCACGGCGGTGCGATGAGGTCGAGGGGAGGGCATAGGCAGGGGACTGGGCCGGTGATCGCTGGCGTTTCAAGGAAGATCATCAACACTGACTGGCTAGAGGTAGATGAAGGCGATCTGCCCGTTCTTTGTACATCGGATGGTGCAGAAAAAATGGACTGACCTATTTGTTTTCATTCGACTATGATTTTCATAGAATCCTGTGGTAATTTAGTGTGCCATGCATGTTGTAGAGCTATCATATGTCTCCCGTCATTTATTTCTCACCGACCTGCTATCTGCTACCTTTACACTGTACTCATTGTGCACACCCTTCACCCATACTCACTGTCGTGGGGGACGAACACCTATGGGGCAGAGGCCCCTTTTTGGTCCGGCAGGGAGCGGAGGGCGCACAAAGAGAGGATCGAGGTGGAGCACGCGAGCGATCTTTACCCAGCTTCGGAGCTCTCCGGAGAGATAATACTCCTACTGCTGCTTTGTGGTTGTATTCTCAGTGCTTCGAAACAGAGCGCGAGTGTTTCTGCCTTCGAGGTTCCGAACCCGGCGTGAGCGCTTCTTCCTCTCAGGATTCGAACCTCCTCTACGTCACACACGGGCCTCCTTTTATATGCGAAAGGGGTCACCGACAGGTGGCAACGTAGGTAAGGGTAAAAAGGAAAAGAGAGTTGCGGTTGGTGCAACTACCTGTACAGTGTATCCTACCTAACCCTGACGGCAGGGGACAAAGGCATTAAATGCCCGTCTGTGTCGCCCAAACAGTGCGAAGAAGGACCGTCAGGGGCGCCACCGTTCGCCACGACAATGTTGCCAGCATCGCTGGCCACCATGCACCTCTGGCTGCGCAGCCTCCCGCCACGCGCCCCTGGAAAGAGCCCCAGGGTGACACGTAAGTGGATGTGCTGGAGCGCGGTACAGGATGATTGCTTGCCGCGGCAAGGGCCTTGCCGCTGCTGCTATCTTGTCGCGTTCGGGAGCTTGTCGCCCGCCGGGCCTTGCCGGGACACGTGACGCGTCGCAGCAGGTTCCTTGAAATGTTTTAGCGAGTCTTCCCGGCAAGCTCCTCTTGCCGGGGCCTTGTCCTTCCCGGCAAGCTCCTCTTGCCGGGGCCTTGTCCTTCCCGGCAAGCTCCTCTTGCTGGGGCCTTGTCTCTTCATCTTGAGTTCTTCATTCTTGAATGGCTCCCCGGCAAGCTCCTCTTGCCGTGGTCTTGCTTTCCAAAGGGCCGCGGAGGGTCTTGGCGGACGCCCGGCAAGGCTTGCCATGGGGATGCTGCGACTGCCCGTGCACAGGTTAGGGGTACTAAGGTACCCCTACTTTAGTACACCGACAGGAGCCCCCGGGTCTGGGCCATACATGGTGCCGAGCGCTGTTGGGCCAGGCCCAAAACAGGGCCCGGGCACGCGCGGCCTCGGTCCAAACCAAATTCACTCCGTATCCACCGCGCTCTCCCGTAACGGCACGCGTCAATTGCGGTGTCGTGGGAGAAGTGGGCGGCATGCGAGGTCGCCTCATCCGTCGCCTCGGTTCTGCATCCCCGCCACGTGGTTCCCATGCACTTGGGGTCGCGGACGGTGGAAGTGGGAAACTGGGCCGTTGCAAGCAGAGGCAGCAGGTCGGCCCCGATTCCCTGCTCTTCCTATGCCTTGATTCGCTGAGCGGGGCGGCCGAGCCCCCACCCTGCTTCTTTAAAAAGAGCGGAAGGGGAGCGCAGAAGCCCGCACTCTCCCATCTCTTCCTTTCCTCAGCCTCTGCTCCCCTTTCTCTCATTCGTCATGGAGAAAGGGGACCTTGGTTCTTCATCGGTGGCAGCAAGGGTCGCCGCTAGATAGCGCACCCCTCCCAACCCCTTGCCCGGGGTGGCAGGGCCAGCCACGAGGGGAAGAGGGAGGGGGCGAGGTCGTGGACGAGGTCGAGGCGCTCGGGGAAGAAGCGGATGGGGCGGCGCGCCGTCTCCGCCTCCGCCGGTGGTTCCCCTCCCCGCGGCAGTCCATACTGGGGACGACCCTTGCAAGTTCTTGGTCAGGCTGTGCCGGGCGCCTCGTCGTCGCCTCTGGCTTCCAGCTCCGTTCGCGAGCGCGATGGAGTCGGATCCGCCCGAGACACTGAGATTAAACATGAGGGACTGCGGGATCAGCGGCACGCGAGTTCGCGTTGTATTCCCAGCCCTAATGTTATGTATCTTGATCGTGGGTGGAAGACGTTCGCCCGCATCCACAGCCTGATGGCGGGGTTTACCCTCCATTTTAAGTTAATGGAGGGTGATCTCCTCTCCGTCAAGGTCTTCGGGGATCTCGGCACTCGGGTGAGGTGCTGCGTGGATAGCTCCTCCGACAGCGAAGATCCCCCCTCGAGCGAGAGTGACGAGGAGGAGAGCGACAACGACGACGAGGGTAGCGGGCCCGATTAGTTGTCGGGCGCTGCTTCATGCGTCACCGGCGACCCCATCATCCGCGTCGCCGGCTCCTTGAACTCCCCGGGGTCGTCTCCTTGGGCGACTGGCGTAGGGAGGCTGCAGAAGGGGAAGAGGGATGGCGACAAGGCCGTCAAATCGGAGTACGAGGGCGTAGTGCCCTCGACAGCGTGCTGATGTCCTTCCGCCCCGTCTTCGAGCCCCACTTCCGGCGCCGCCGTCTCCGTCAAGCCCTCGGACAGCCCCCGGGAAGCTCCCTTGGCGTCTTCTGGCACCCGTAGCTTGCCTAGGCGCTCCTTTTGCCCTTCTTTCCTCCTTGACCTACCTCCTGAAGAGGGACAGGAAAAGGATTACGGGCATCTTACCTTTTTAATTTGTAAGCCTTCGGGCCTTATCCGCATTTAAAAACTTGTAATCCTCCCTTTCATGTTTTTCATTCTCCACGGACTGTATCCGAGCAGGATGTTTTTAATGAAAAAGGGATGCTTGAAAAGGGACAAAAAAAGCTTATCTGATACCGCAGCCCCCAGCAACTCTGGCTTGCCGCAGCCCCCGGTAACTCTGGCTTGCCGGGGCTTGGGTGCCGGCGCGCCCTTCTTTTCCTCTTCGCTGTTATTTCAGTTCTGAGAATAACTTAGCCAGTGCCGCAATAAGTTACTTTTGTAATATAACTTTATTCTGGGCAATATTTGCTATGTTACTTCCTTTACTCGACTCTTGGCTTTGTATGTTACTACCCTACGCTTTTCAGGGAAACTTGCCGGTGCAGGCACCCTTGCCGCGAGCGCCGAGTGCGGAACTTCAGCAGCCTGCTGGCGGGGTCGCTACCGACAAGCAACCTTGTCGCGGACTAGCCGCAGCTCACTTAAGTTGTTGAGCGGACTCGAAACAAAGTAAGGGCGCGACCAGTCATGATTTGGTTCCTTCGCGCACAGGTTTTCCATACAAAGCGCGGTCGTTCAAGGAAAATAACTTTTAAAATTTAAAAATCGAATGCTCAAACTTTGGCAACTTAGCTTATCTGTCTTTTCGCCTCCCGGCAAGGCAGAACTTGGTCGCACGAGGCCCGTTTCGCATCATAATCCTCTCCTTCCCCCCCGGCAAATTTGTGTGCGAGGGAACCTTCTTTTTCTTTGCTAAGAAGAAGAGAAAATAAAGATGCGAAGCCTCGTAGCTTGTTATTGCTTACTGGGGCAGGTGCTGCACAAAGTGTCAGGTAATACACATGCAAGAAAGAAATCAATGCATGAAATGGACAAGTTGTGCGTTGCACAAGAGCTTATTTATGCACGGGATCTGCGCCCGGCTTTGTACAAAGGATTACATGTAACAGCGACAAGACTTGTACAAAAGGTGGTTGCCGGAACGGATTCCAGCAACCGCGCCTTATGGGTAAAACTTACGAAGATGTTCAATGTTCCAGGAGTTGCTCACCGGAATGCCATCTTTGGTCTCAAGGCGGACAATGCCAGGCCTCGTGACTCGTTTCACCAGATAAGGGCCTTCCCACTTCGGCGTCAACTTGTTGGAATTCTTGGCGGATTGAACGCGCCGAAGAACAAGGTCGCCTTCCTCGAGACTTCAGGCATTGACTTTGCGGCTATGGTAGCGACGCAAAGCCTGCTGGTATCGAGCAGCTCGTACAGCATCCTGAAGACGATCTCCCTCGAGGAGCAGCGCGTCATCTTGTCACAGCTGCTCTTGCTCAAGCTCATCATAAGCGAGCACTCGAGGCGATCCGTATACGAGTTCCGTGGGAAGAATCGCCTCTGCTCCATAGACTAGAGCGAAAGGCGTCTGGCCAGTGGCTCGATTTGGCATCGTCCTGATCGACCAAAGAACCACCGGCAGCTCCTCGATCCAGTTTCTTCCGCACTTGTGCAGCCTGTCGAAAGTTCTGGTCCTGAGTCCTTGCAGCACTTCAGCATTTGCCCTCTCCGCCTGACCGTTGCTCCTCGGGTGAGCAACGGAGGCGAAGCAGACCTTGGCGCCAAGGTCTTGGACGTACTGTATGAAGGTGTGACTCGTAAATTGTGTGCCGTTGTCGGTGATGATCCTGTTAGGGATCCCGAAACGGCAAACAATCGACCTGAAGAACTTGACTGCTGACTGTGCTGTCACCTTCCTCACTGGCTCCACTTCCGGCCACTTTGTGAACTTGTCGATTGCAACGTACAAGTACTCAAAGCCCCAGACAGCTCGGGGGAAGGGGCCGAGGATGTCGAGCCCCCAGACCGAAAATGGCCAGGATAAAGGGATCGTCTGGAGAGCTTGAGCTGGTTGATGAATCTGTTTTGAATGGAACTGGCATGCTTCACACTTGGTTACTTGTGCAGTTGCATCATGGAGAGCTGTCAGCCAAAAGAAACCTTGCCGGAACACTTTGCCGGCAAGTGCTCTCGCGCCAATGTGGTGACCACATATGCCTCCATGTATCTCCGCCAACAGCTTCTGTCCGTCTTCCCGGCAAATACACTTCAATTTCACACCGTTGAGTGTTCTTCTGTATAGTGTGTTGTCAACAAACTGGTACATACTTGACTGCCAGGCTACTCTTTCTGCTTCTTCTTGCTCTTCGGGAAGTTCCCCCGTCTGAAAGAAGTGGACAATCTGCTGCGCCCATGCCGGAGCTAGTGGCTCGACAGCAAGGACTAAAGGCGCATCTGCTGCTGCGGGAACATCTGCTTCTACGGCAAGAAACGGCGGCTCAGTCGGAGCTTGATGTTCCCCGGCAAGCTTGCCGGAGCAAAACTTTTCGGGAGCGTGTGCTTCAACGAAGCAAACCCTAGGGCTTGTCGGAGCAGACTGCTCCTCAGCATCCTTGGTGTTGATTCTGGGGACCTTCTTTATGGCGGCTTCGGGGAGCTCTGCCGGAAAGTAGTCACCAGAAATCAATTTTCTCTTCTTGCTCTGCCCAGTTGATGGTTTCTGGGCGAGTAGATGCAAATCACTCTCCTGGCCATGAGGTTTATGGCCGCGCGTGAAGGCGCCGACAAACTGATGGCATAGATCTGTCCATGAGGAGATGGAGTTGTCCGGCAAGTGCATGAGCCAGGATCTGACATTGGGCTTGAGCACCAGTGGGAAGTAGTTGGCAAGGATCTTCTCGTCGTGTCCCCCGGCAGCCTGCACCGCTATGGTGTAGATGCTGAGGAACTCCGACGGATGCAACCTGCCATCATACTTCTCTGGCACATCTGGCTTGAAGTTCTTGGTACTGGGCCACTGGACTTGCCGCAGCTCACGAGTAAACGCAGGGCAACCTACCGCGTACGGTAAGTCGCCTGGTTCCCCTGGCGCATGCATGTCAATAGCAGGCCCAGCGTGCTGGTCTGATTGACGACGTGCTTCTCTTTGACGCTCGATACAGGTACGAGCGTCTTCCTATTGTCGTTCTTGAAGAACTTGACGTTGATCGCGGCGAGCTCGCGGATCTGACGACGCCGTGGAGTCGGTGTCGCGGTTGATTTGGCGAGTCGGCGATCTTGGCCTTGGGGGCGGGGAATGCCTGATGGTTGCACCCCCACCAGCTTCGTCGTCACCGGTTCGCACCTGGCGATCTTGCCGCGGTGGCGTTGCGCCCGGATGTTGCGGAGTGTCGCCGTTGGCATAACCGATGAGGCTCTGAATGGTGGCCCTCCATTTGTCGATTTTGTCCGACGTCGGAGGGTAATCCAAGAGCAACTGAGCTCGGGCCAAGGCTTCTGCCGGAGTGGCGGGCGGGCACGGCGGTCGTCGCGAGGAACGGGATGTGCTCGGACTTCTAACCACGTCAGAAGGAGCAGTGTCCCGTCCAGACGACCGTACCCCGCTCGCGCCAGCACGCTGGCGTGCATGCTGGTCTGGAGCATCCCGAGATCCCCCAGCTTGGACTTGGCCCATCATGCGTATGGCATTGCGAGAGCCGTGACGCTCTTGGTCCCGCGCCTCATGAGATGGGCGCGGAACGATTGCGGATCTGCCCGTTCTTTGTACATCGGATGGTGCAGAAAAAATGGACTGACCTATTTGTTTTCAGTCGACTATGATTTTCATAGAATCCTGTGGTAATTTAGTGTGCCATGCATGTTGTAGAGCTATCATATGTCTCCCGTCATTTATTTCTCACCGACCTGCTATCTGCTACCTTTACACTGTACTCATTGTGCACACCCTTCACCCATACTCACTGTCGTGGGGGACGAACACCTATGGGGCAGAGGCCCCTTTTCGGTCCGGCAGGGAGCGGAGGGCGCACGAAGAGCGGATCGAGGTGGAGCATGCGAGCGATCTTTACCCAGCTTCGGAGCTCTCCGGAGAGATAATACTCCTACTGCTGCTTTGTGGTTGTATTCTCAGTGCTTCGAAACAGAGCGCGAGTGTTTCTGCCTTCGAGGTTCCGAACCCAGCGTGAGCGCTTCTTCCTCTCAGGATTCGAACCTCCTCTACGTCGCACACGGGCCTCCTTTTATATGCGAAAGGGGTCACCGACAGGTGGCAACGTAGGTAAGGGTAAAAAAGGAAAAGAGAGTTGCGGTTGGTGCAACTACCTGTACAGTGTATCCTACCTAACCCTGACGGCAGGGGACAAAGGCATTAAATGCCCGTCTGTGTCGCCCAAACAGTGCGAAGAAGGACCGTCAGGGGCGCCACCGTTCGCCATGATGGCAATGTTGCCAGCATCGCTGGCCACCATGCACCTCTGGCTGCGCAGCCTCCCGCCACGCGCCCCTGGAAAGAGCCCCAGAGTGACACGCAAGTGGATGTGCTGGAGCGTGGTACAGGATGATTGCTTGCCGCGGCAAGGGCCTTGCCGCTGCTGCTATCTTGTCGCGTCCGAGAGCTTGTCGCCTGCCGGGCCTTGCCGGGACGCGCGACGCGTCGCGGCAGGTTCCTTGAAATGTTTTAGCGAGTCTTCCTGGCAAGCTCCTCTTGCCGGGGCCTGGTCCTTCCCGGCAAGCTCCTCTTGCCAGGGCCTTGTCTCTTCATCTTGAGTTCTTCATTCTTGAATGGCTCCCCGGCAAGCTCCTCTTGCCAGGGTCTTGCTTTCCAAAGGGCCGCGGAGGGTCTTGGCGGACGCCCGGCAAGGCTTGCCATGGGGACGCTGCGACTGCCCGTGCACAGGTTCGAGGTACTAAGGTACCCCTACTTTAGTACACCGACACTCACACTATTGTTTTTTTATGCATGGGTATTTCAGACTCTGACGCAGAGTTGATTTGTAGAAAAGAAAGGACAGAAGTCACTCCAGTGTAATTCGAAGATAAGCACTAAGCATTTCAGCGCTCTAAAGGGTGCAGTGTCAGCAGTTGGAGACAGTAAACGTAGCTCTGCAGTTGATGATCTCAATTGCCACACACAACCATCCCAGGTGCTTGCTTTAACTTCACGCTGTCAAATGTGGTTGCATGTTGCATATGATGTCTAGCTTTTATTGCTTCCAAATTGGTTAAATTGCATCTGCTTACTTTACACATTATACCTTTGATAATGACATGCCTTCCTATTTTTGATACATACTACATATGTCTATTAACCATGTTCGTACATCAAACTAATGCTCTTTTGTATCCCTCGTCAATCACTTATGATGAGATAGCCACCCCAGTGGGTTACTGTGAGACGCCCTACTCGTTTAAAGAGTGCAGTATCATCCTCCCCACATGATTCTCAAGAAACAACAAGGCTAAATGAATATAGTCAACTTAGCTCTCTAGTTGATGACCGCAATTCCCCAACACCACCATCGCAGGTGCTTGCTCTTACTTGGCAGTGTGATATGTGGTTGCATGTTGCATATGGTGTCTACCTTGTAATGCTTCTAATTAGGGTAAATTGCATCTGCTTAGTGAACACATTATACCTGTGAATATGACATGCCTTCCTATTTTTGGTACATACTACGTCTTTCTATTAACCATATTCTTGCATCAAACTACTTTTCTTGTGTATCCCTCATCAATCACTTCTGACGATACACCTTCAAGTTGACATTGTAATATTGGTTGCATCTTGCATATCATTTCAAACATGTATTGCCTCTAATTTGTTGAAGTGCCACTTATAATGAGACACATCTAACTTGGTAGAGTGATTTTGGTTGGATCTTTCATATGGTGTCTAGATTGCATTGCTTCCAATTTGTTGAAATGCCTTCTGCTTAGCATTTTTCATACATATTCCATCCTCCTACAATGTGGTTGCCATACATAAAAGTTGTGTTCGTCAGTATCATGCATCAACGAATTTGGTAGTGCGAATTTCATTCCTTTTTCTTGTGTGTTTACTTGACAAGGCAAAATCTGAAAGGACGAAGGCACGAAATGATGGTGGTCCTCTGGGGCAACCAAAACAGATGATCTCTGCAGATGCTCCTGCTACTCGTACTACAGTGCTAGTTCCAAATCTCATCTCCCCTACTCCACAACCCAAGGTGCTTGCTCTAACATGGCAGTGTGATATCTGGTTGCATGTTGCATATGGTGCCTAGCTTGCACTACAAAAAAATACACTCTCGTGATGATACGTGGTTGTCACAGTAGGTCGCGTTTTTTGTCATGCATGTACATCCATGACAAATTTATGACAGAATCAAGATAGTCATACCTGTGCTGTCGTAGAAGTATTCCATGACATTACCAAAATTATCATCACGGAAATGTCCACTTCCATGATGATAAATCACGCGTCCCAGAAGTACTTTCGTCAAGGGTGACCGACACATGGCATCCACCGTAACAGAACACCGTTAAGCTATCGGGTCGGGTTTTGGATCCGATAACCGTTAACATCCTCGACCAATGGGGATTTTCCACGTGTAAAATCATCATTGGCTGGACGAAACATGTGTCGGCTCATCGTTGGGACAGATGTCATCCACTCATTGGACGGAAGGCGCCTATGATACGTCAACACGTGGCATGGCCCAATAGAGGCCCATTCCTATGAAAAGGCCGGCCCAGTAAAAATTAGCAGGCCAGCCCATATAAGGCCTACTTGTGTCAGGTCCATTTAAGCCCACGGCCCATACGAGATGTGCCAATTCGGCCTGTCAACGGCCCATTAAAGATTTGACACCATTGCAGCCCATCGTCAGTTCGAGCCCGTTAACAGCCCGCTATATATTTGGGATCAATATCGGCCCGATGAGATTTCAGCCTGTTAACGGCCCATTTAATGGATGGGCCAATTTTCAGGATGTACATCTTTCGGCCTTTTAGCGACCCATTTAAATGTTGGGCTAGTTTCCGGCCAAGTGTGTCTTTCAGCCTGTTGACGGCCCATAAATCTGATGGGCCATTTTGTTGTCGGACCTGAGTTTCGGCCTTTTAGCGGCCCATTTAAGTGTTGGGCCAATTTTCTGGCCCGGTGTCACTTTCAGCCTGTTGACGACCCATAAATCAGTTGGGCCATTTGTAGTCGGACCTGAGTTTCGTCCTTTTAGCGACCCATTTAAGTGTTGGGCCAATTCCTAGCCCTGTGTGCCTTTCAGCCTGTTAACGGACCATAAATGAGTTGGGCCATTTGTAGTCGGACCTTGGTTTTCGCCTTTTAACGGCCCATGCCCTTCATGGTCCAATACCAGCCTGGTTTTTCTTTCGGCCTGCTAAAGGCCCACAACACAGTTGGGCCATTTACAATACGACCTGACTTTCAGCCTCTTAGTGGCCCATGGTCTTCATGGTCCAGTACAAGCCCGCTGTCTCTTTCGGCCTGCTAAAGGCCTACAATATAGTTGGGCCATATGTAGCCCAAACTTAGTAACAGCCTATTAACGGCTCGTGAAATAAACTGGGGCCACCCGTTGCCCGCTTCGATGTCGGCCTGTTAACGACCCGGGAGGTAAGAGGGCCGACCATTAACTTTCGGCCTAGTAACGGCCCATTAACTTAATGGGCCCACTAAAGTTCGTACATGTCTTTAGGCCAAATTAGATAATTTGAGCCCATTACGACAAGCAATTATGCACACGACCTAAACCGATCACGCAAAGGTACGGCATACAGGGAATAACGTTGCACATCCGGCATAAATTACAGGAAATTACATCCACTGGGCAATCAAAGATTGATGCCAGTGCAAATAAATGAGCAGAACCTAACCATCTACAACGTCACAATCTGCAACGTCAGCACAGATGATGCCCATAAGCATGTGGGCAAGTTCTTTCTGCTTTGCTACACTGTCTCTGAAAACATTGACCAGTTGTTGTGTCGCACGACTCTGCACCTCTGATTCATCCACCATTTCCATCATTTCCTCAGCCATTAATTGGTTCACAAACACACATTTATTCCGTTGCATTCGAGACAGAGGATACTGAACAGATTCAGATGGCAATTTTGGCAGGCTTGTATTATTGATAGTGGAGAGTGTCTCGACCACTGCATCATAACATAAATTAGGACGGGTACCATAATCATGAGTTATTGCCATATTACCTGGCCTAGATTTACTGGAAAGAAACAATGGGGTTGTCTTGCTGTTTTTAGAGTTTGTCTTCTTATCTTCAGCAGACTGCACAAAATTAACACACTAGCATTGCTATCATTGGCCAAGTCAGATAATAGGAAAGCAACATTGACACAACGAACGTTTGGGCAACTAGCCTACACCAAATTAACACAATATGGCACAAGTATCATCAGCCAGGTAAGGTAGTACGAAAGCAACATTGACACAATGAATGAATGGGCGACCAGAGAAGCACTACAATTCAGTAATGTGCGTGATATGAGATAGTACATTCATGCAGCTCAGTATGCAAAACTACCAGGCAGTTTTCCTTACAAAAATCAACATTGGCGCCTTTAACATTTTGCTACAACTAATTTTAGATCAGATAAAGGTTAGATTCATGCCGATTAACAAAATACATGTTGATGTAAAAATATAGTGATATACAACAGGTACTTACATCAGCATTGGAGCACAGAGAATTCCCGCAAGATATTTTCCTCGAATACGATCCCAATGGAGGAAGTCTTCTATCGTTTAACCTCATTTTCTAAAAGAGAGATGGGTAAGAAACATGTAGAAAATATGACCAGAATGCTATAAAATTTCATGATGCGAGGATACGCACATGCTTCTTAGAATGGAGTTGACATTCTTTTGCTGGACTTGAGCGGAATAGTTCTTTGGCCACTGGAATCTGCTTATTATCAGTGGGAGTTAGGTTTCGCTGTGCTGGAGCAGTATCTATGAAAAATGGAGTTGGTTTATTATCTCCTGGCGTTTGGATCTTTTGCAAAGACCTGGTTTGTAACCCTTCAGATTCTAACAATAGCCGTCTTCCCCTTGCATGCCTTATATAGAAGAATGGTGATTCAGTTATAAAACATGCTACAACAGAGATGGAATAGGTACTGAAGAATAGAAAGGCATGACATATTGACATGTATTCCCTCCATCCGGAAATAAATGGACGGGTCTAGGCGTATTTCAGTTCTAGATACATCCAGTTTTATCCATTTCTGCGACATTTAATCCGGATGGAGGGAGTATGATGTAAGAGCTAGGGATATGACAGGACAACATAGTAAAAAACACTGAAAAACCCACTGCAGAACCAAAGTATTCAAACCCACCGATATGAGATAGTACACTCATGCAACTCAGGATGCAAAACTACCAGGCAGTTTCCTTACAAAAATCAACATTGTGGCCATTAATCATACATTTTGCTACAACTAAATTTAGATCCGATAAAGGTTGGATTCACGCTGATTAACAAAATACATGCTGATGTAAAAATATAGTGATATACAACAGGTACTTACATCTACATTGGAGCACAGAGAATTCCTACAAGAATATTTCCTCATAAACGATACCATTGCAGAAATTCTTCTATCTGTTAAGCTTATTTTCTAAGAGAGATGGGTAAGAAACATGTAGAAAATATGATCAGCATGCTATAAAATTTCATGATGCAAGGATACGCACACAATTCTTAGAATTGAGTTGACATATTTTTGCTGGATTGGAGCGGACTAGTTCTTTGGCCACTGGAATCTGCTTATTATCAGTAGGAGTTGGGCTTCTCTGTGCTGGAGCAGTATCTATAAAAACTGGAGTTGGTTTATTATCTCCTGGCGTTTGGATCTTTTGCAAAGGCCTTGTTTGTAACCCTTTAGATTCTAACATAGTCGTCTTCCCCTTGCATGCCTTGTATAGAAGAATGGTGCTTTAATTATAAAACATGCGACAACAGAGAGATGGAATAGGTACTGAAGAATAGAAAGGCATGACATATTGACATGTATTCCCTCCATCCGGAAAAAATGGATGTGTATAGGTGTATTTCAGTTCTAGATACATCCTTTTTTATCCATTTCGGCAACATGTAATCCGGACGGAGGGAGTATGGTGTAAGAGCTAGGGATACGACAGGACAACACAGCAAAAAAAACTAGTTGAATGTAAAACTATATGCTAGCGGAATACGTACAGAAATAACTAAGGCAACATACACGTGTATGATTGGGAAAATAAGATGGCATTGTAACAGAGCACTAGAACAACACTTCAATGTAAAGAAACATGGTATGGCAGACAGATGAAGTACATACTGATGAATAACAATGCATAAGATATTCAGAAGCATGATGTCCAAATTAAGCAGATGGCATTGCGATAGAGTAGAATGACAATACTTGAATTTGAAAACATGTTATCATGAATGGAATAGGTACTAAAAAACAGGAAGGCATGACATATTTACAAGCATGATCAGCATGCTAAGCACATGGCATTGCAACAGAGTAGATACACTCCAAGACATTATATGCATCTTGTACCCATATCACAGGCCTAGTTAGAGCAAGGACCTTGTGGGGTGAAGATGATTCATCATCTTTATGCAAGTCTTCTGAAGAACTGCCTTTACATGTTCCATCATATTGGGTATCATTGACATCAAGTTTATTGGCCTTTACATTGCTTCGTGAGGTTCTTGTGGATATATCAGTGTGTGCAATTATATCTGACATGCATGGAAGACAACTAGTAGTTAGATTTATGTAAATGAGTGCCTGTAGGAAACAACATAAATAGTAGGACTGGGGTTAACTAGCAGCAACATGTCTCATAAACTAAAGGGAGAACATAGATGAAAGCTACAGAATATGTATCGTTTGTACTCGAGATTAACTAGATGGCACACAAAAGTATTAAAGAACAACATAGGTAATACTAGAAGTGGTATAATATTATAATCACCAGCCTATGGGATAGCATTGGCTGAGGGATGATAACTATGGAACATCGTTACCTAAAGAACAAGTATCTTAGCTGAACTATGGAACATCATGAACTCCTGAACAAGACCCATAAGAGATCAGCATGAATATATAGTGAAATGTGATGATCTATTTTCTGTGCTTAGATGAATAACAAAGCCATAAATGTTGCACACCAGTAAGATGATGGTACAACCTATCCGGCTGCCATCCATAGGAGTGAGCATCATGTGCTGACTTGTCGATTGCCCTGCAGTTGTTGTGGCTGTCCATGTCGGGCATGCGCATTCGATGCAGGGAACTGTTGAGTGGGGACTGTAGCTCCCTTCTGGTGTATGCTTCCCTTGTTGGAGCAACTGCGGTGAGTCGGAAGACGGTGTGTCTGAAGATGCAGATAACACATAATGTTAAGAACGACATATCTCTTTGATCCGAAGAAATACACTAAGAGATCAACAGCAAGGTACGAGAGTGGTCACACGTCTGTTGACTGAAGACTAAATTGGGGTCACACGATTTTATTTTATTTTGATAGTGTCCGATCTACGCCAGATGGCTTGATGGCCGTCTTGTGCCTCCCGCTTGACACTGTTCGGAATCTTCCCCGAAGAGCCAGCGACCAACGGCGGAGCAGCCTGCCTCCGCCATCCGTGGCCCCGTCCAAAACCCCGCTCCCCGCCCCACCGCACTGCCGTGGTTGCGCTGCCCCCGAGCCAATCCACAAAGACTACCCGTCATCCAGATCCGGCGGCGGTAGTACCTTCAACCCACGCAACTCTAAAAGATAGCCATCTAAGCGCTGCTTCTGCGGTGAACTTGCGGCCCCGCACCCTTACGTTAGACACCAGCCAACCGACAGCCTAGGAGCTCCGCCGCCTCGAGGGGTGTTGCTTCCCATTGGGAATCGATTGGCCCAGAATAAAAATTCAGACAACTGACGCCTAAATAAAGTGATTTCAGATGAGGGTGCGACCTATCTGGCAGCATGGTGAAGTAGGCAGGTCCAGCTACCGAGTCGGTGAGGCCGGCGCGGTTGCGGTGGCGACGGGCGGCAGGGAAAGAGCAATGTCTCCATGGTCGACGGCTACATGGAAGCAGCGCCAGGACTCTGGATGGATCCGAAGTTGGAGCCGCTCCGGCGCCGTGAACAACGGCGGGGGTGAATCGGCTCCGGTACGATTCACGCGGCCGTCATCGAGGCAGCACCAGCCGCACGGAGTAAGAGGCACACGGCCCAGTGCACGACGGCAATTGGACAATGTCTCCGGCATTAGGGAGGAGGGCGGCTGGTAAATTGGTGCGGTGGGGGGCGCCATGGAGGTGGGGCTGAGGTTTCGCGGCTCCGGAGAAGGGAGCTTCCCGGGGAGAAGGTGATTTGGCGCACACGAGGTATGAATGGGGGCAGGTGGGGGGAATTGGGAGGGGAGTGGAACCATGTCTTATGGACGCATTTGTCTAAAATGTGAGGGGGAGTTACAGTTCTACCCTTGCCTATAGGCTTCTCGGCTTGGGTCTGTGTACTGAGGGTCGGGGATAGTAGAGTAACTTTGCTTCTCCCCAAAAAGTGGGCGGGAGCGATTTCGGGCGAGGAGGGCGTGTTTTGAACTATAGTGGGCGCGAGCAATTTCGGGCGAGGAGAGCGTGTTTTGAAATAGTGGGCGCGAGCTATTTCGGGCGAGGAGAGCGTGTTTTGCTGACCATGGTTTATGAATTATTCAACACATGTCATTTCGGCCGAGGAGAAGGCGCACTTGGATGAAGTTACGAACCTACCCTCAATGTACAATGGGCCAATTGATCCGTGTCCCACATAGGACGGTAATTTCGCGTCTCCCATTTATATCTCGGGCGAATTCCACCGAGCAGAGAGGATGTTTAACGGTTCGTTCAAATTTTGGGAGAACGAGCATCCACGTCTACCTTATCAAGTCGATTCAAATCAAATTTTGAAATATTAGCTTGCCACTTCTTTTTTAGATGGAGAGATGATGCTCGGGAGTAATGTGTTTTTACATGCTCGTTGCTAGCGATTTACTATATGACAAATAGTTGACCCACTCAAAAACGCGAATCAAACCCAAAATGAAATATCTCGATTCAATGAAATAGCTCGTTCAGTAGGTCAAAATACTGAACTAAATCCAAAATTGAATACCTCAATCGAGTAGCATGTTGTACAGTATTATAGTACTCCATGAGCATGTTGAAAGTCAAATTAATGAACTTGTTTGATATACGCATATATCCGTTCATGTGTGGATTGTAGACAACATGTTCTCCAATTTAAATATTTGAATGCAAGTTTATATCGAAACATGGTTTATATCAGTCTGTGATGCATAAAATGCGACCTCCCCCTCTCCCGGACTCCTGTTCTCTCTCTCTCACTCTCTCACTGACAATCTTCAATTCTGTCGCACGCATCCGACACAAAAACCTTGTTGGTCCCTCTCTCTCTCTCTCTGTGTGTGTGTGGGGGGGGGATCTTTCTAGTTCGCATTCATATATACACCATCTATAGGTATGTCTCGCACACTATGTATGATACTCTAGCTAGTCCAAGCTAGATATCTTGGGTGCACTCATTGTATGCACACAAATTCCTTGGCTCTTTGCCCGTAACTCTCTCACGCACCACTATGTCGTCTCGGAGCTCTTCCCCCCCTCTCTCAAACTCTTCATCCACCTGGGTCACACATACACATGCATATCTCACTCGCACTCGATAGGCCCATCTAAAACTCTATCTCTCTCCATCGTTCTCTCTCCATCTCACACGTACACACACACACAATCTCATGCCCAGCTAGCCAAGTTTGATGGTCTCTCACTCAATTGTAGGCACACGCAGTCCCCCCTATATGTATATGACTAGCTAATCTTAGTCTCCATCACAAACATGTGCATGGTCTATCTCGATTTCTCTCGGGGCATCTTTCTATCGCGCACGGACTCCCTCGATCTCCCACCCATATAGTCCCCTCACGATCTCGAGGGGATCTCTCTATCACAAACACACCCTCTCTCCCTCCCCATGCGTCCATGCCATCCATGTGTCCCTCTCGACCTTTTTTCCTTGTTGGCTAGACCTCCATTGGACATGTGCTATAGGGGTGTCTCTCTCCGTTGCAAACAATCACACACTAGCTATCTTCGTGTATCTCCTCGCCTCACTTTTCCATCTCGGAGATGCATGCGTGATATGTTCGCATAAGAAACGAAAAAACACACACTCTCTCTAATTTATCATTTGTTGTCACTTTCTCTTTCACACACATACTCTTTTTGCACATTTACTCATTCTCCTTCACACGCATTTGATCTGTCTCGACTGAGGCACTCACCTCCGTCCATAGCACATAGATTTATTGAAAAGTCAAACATCACAAAGTTTGACCATGTACGTGGAGAAAAAGAATTACATCTAGTACGACAAACATATACCATTAGATTCACCATGAGATGTAGTTTTGTATGATGTATCTTTGGTATTGTAGATATAAATAAAATTTGTGTAAACCTGATCAAAGTTTCCAAAGTTTGACTTCTAAAAAATTTACATGCACTGCATTATCGAGCGGATGGAATATCTCTTTCCCCCTCTCAGCTATCTGACGCACCACTCAGCCTTATCGGGGCTCCTCAATCTCTCTCAAACTTTAGTGGTCAGTTTGGTTCGTGACCTGACCCTCATGCCTTGATGGCCGGTACTGCCTGGTGTGGACGTGAGATGTAAAATATTTCTGCCTGGCCAGGCTTGTGTGGTGCTGAAGCGTTTGGTTCATGCCTGGGCCAGGCAGAGCATCAACGTCCCATCAATAAATCCATGCATCAATTATTTAATGCTAATATCCATCCATGTTGCTGTTAGCCTCGTGGCTGCACGACCAGGCACGGCTAGGCGTTCGAAATCGGTCGCTTGGGTGCAGTGTTTGGAGTTCAGCCAGGCTAATTAAAGTGCAAGGGAACCTAGCCCAGGCGGGCTTTCTTTTTCACAGCGTAGCAACCAAACAAGCATGCATGAAATCCAGCCACAACCCCAGGCCACGCAAAAGATGCTCACGACGCAAGCCAAACTGGCCTTATATCTCCCTGGTTCACACATACACACGTGTCGCTCGCGCTATACATATAGACCCATCCAACACTCTCCACCCTTGTTCTCCCTCCATGTGACACGCACCCCCTAAGTACCATAATCCCCCACTCCATCATAGGCTCTGTTTGGATCCATGGGTTAGAGTTAGTTTGGGTTAGTTTGGAGTCAACTAACCCAAAAAGATCCAAAAAGGAGGGTTGGTTTAGGTTAGATGCATCTAACCCATCCAAAAAAACTAACCCATCCAAGAGTTGCTTATTTGGGTTAGTTCTTCTCGGGACCACTAATAAACACTTTTTTCTCTCGCTCTCCCCGCAGCAGATCCCTCCCCACTTCCTCGAAGCTTCTCGTCCTCTCCCTCCCTCCCTCTCACACCGCCCGTGAAGGTGCCTCGCCATATCCGCGCTCCATCTAACCCTGCCATCCAAACACCTCTTTACTTAGAGTTAGTTCAGGGTTGGTTTAGGGTTAGAATCTAACTCTAACCTCTAACTGAGTTAGAGTATCCAAACAGGGCCATAGGCGCAAGCACTCCCCCCCCCCCTCCTAAGTATGATTATCTCTTACTAGCCATCAGGAACACACGTATTGTCTCCTTCCATCCATACGTCTATCTTGATATCTCTCGGGGCATCTTCTATCGTGCACACACCTTGTCACTCGATCTCCCACCCATGCAGTCCCATCACGATCTCCAGGGGATCTCTCTATGACAAACATACACTCTCTCCTCCCCATGTCTGCATTTTCTCCGTACGTCTCTCTCGACCTCTCTCCCTTGTTTGTCAGACCCCTCTTGGCCACGTGCTAGGGGTCTTCCTCTCTCGGTTCCAAATAACCACACACTATCTCCTCACTTTGCCTCCATTGTTGAAGATGCATGTGTGATATGTTTGCATAAGACACACACGCTTTTTCTCCACTTTTACCGTGTGTTGTCCATGTCTCTTTCACACATGCACACACACTTCTCTCTCTCTCTCTCTCTCTCATTAGGGACTCTATCATGTCCATAAGCATATGGATGTTCTGAAAAGTCAAACCTCAGAAAAGTTTGACCAGGTATATGTGGAGAAAAACATTTACATCTGGAACGATCATTAGATTCATCACAACATGTACTTACTTCATACTATCATTTATCTTTGGTATTGCAGATATAAGTAATTTGTTCATAAACTTGGTCAAAGTTTCAAAAGTTTGACTTAGAAAAATGTTGTAACTACATTATCGAACAGAGGGAGTAGCTCTTTCTCTCTCTCTCTCTCTGCTATCTCTCACGGGCCTCCCCTCTCACTTGAACTCTCTATACCGACGGATTATATGCTCACTGTGTCAGCGTATAGCTCTATATATTGTTAAATTGACCGGTCAACCAATCCATAGGCTGCATTGTCAGCTCGTGTTCTGTATCTTGGTGTGCTGGCCCATGTGGCAGTGGGTGAAAATAAGTAAACTCGAGGCCCATCTGACACACGGTGAAGGAAACAAAGTTGAAACCACTCGGGGTAGCACCCCGCATGCTAGTAAATTGAGGGAGCATTGAGGACAAACTTCTTGCGCGCGAAGGACACACTCACGCACAATTCACCACTACGCGGCGGCATGCACAGAAGGACGCACTCGCGCACACCCAACACACAACACACACCAGCACATGTGTACACCGGCGTCGCCGCTGGTTGAGATGGACGGCGAGGCAGCCAGCAAGCGGAGGCCGCTCGAGCCAAAACCGCATCCGGCGAGCCTGGACTACATCAGCAGCCTCCCCGACGACATGCTGCTCGTCATCATCGGCCTCCTCCCCACCAAATCTGCCGTGCGGACAGCCCTGCTCTCCCGGCAGTGGCACCCCCTCTGGCGCTGCATCCCCCTCAACCTCATCGTCGACAGCTGCCTCTGCGTTAGGGATTGCAAACGCATCGCCACAGTCTCCAAGATCCTTTCATCGCACCCTGGGCCAGCCAGACGCCTTGACATCTGCATGTTCAGTACCAACTGTAAGGTCCAACCCAAGTTCGACGAGTGGTTCTTATCCCCCGTCCTAGACCATCTCGAGGAGCTCAGCTTTAAAGCTGGACGATGTTGCTCTCTGCCGCCGTCCACGCTCCGCCTCACGCCAACGCTGCGCCACGCCAGCTTCAGCTCCTGCTATCTTCCCTAGATTAATGTCGCGCCCGCCCTTCTTCTCCCTCAACTCAAGAAGCTCGACCTCTTTGACGTTGTCATCTCAAAGAAGGCTATGGAGCACCTGCTCTGCAGCTGTACTGCGCTCGAGTACCTTTGTCTTGAGCAGATCCACAGGTTCATTAGCCTCCACATCGCCTCGATGAATCTCTGATGGATTTATGTGTCTTGCTGGCCCCGCAACAAGACATCAATTGGGAAGAGATCACTCCAGCTGCTCCACGTTAAGGTCATTGAGAATGCGCCTTTCCTTGAGAGATTGCTTGCATCAGATCTAGAAGGTCCAACAAAAATTAGGATCATTGACGCGCCGAAATTGACAGCGTTGGTGTACTCGTATGCCAAATTCTCTGAACTCTTTATTGGATCCGTAATCGTTCAGGTACAACACTCATCTTCTTCTCCGTCTTCTTGAAATTCACATTTTTAAATTTCTTCTCGATGTATTTACGACCGTAATCCAGAAAATGATTCCCACAAGCTTGACCCAGTCCATGCGCACAGTGAAGATCTTAACACTAAAATCTATCGGCCCCAATCTGGATCAAGTTGTTGGATTCCTTACATGCTTTCCATGCACGGAGAAGCTACTCATCGAGGTGAAACTTCTTTCCTATTAGTAAACGGTAATCACAACGTAGCTCAATTTTTTCGTAGTTTTCCCAAATTACGATGACAAGTGTAGTGTTCAAAACTACATCTACGCACTACACCGAAAGAATTTTTTTAGTATTTTTTCTCACGTGATCACCTGCATCATTTTTATGCTGTACTACTATAGTAGCCTAGGCTAGTCATAGTGGAAAGTAACTTAGACTACTCCAGTAACTCTATGGTTACCCTAAGGGCAAGTACTACCTCCGTCCTGGTTTACTCTTCCAATTTTGTAGTATCAAAATTTGACCATAGATTTAACTGACAAAATGTTAATGCATGTCACTAAGAGCTATATCATTGGATTCGTATTTGAACATAATTTCAAATGGTGTAATTTTTAGTGACATGCATTGTCATTTTCTTAGGTAAATCTATGGTCAAAATTTTATACTAAATACGAGGTAGTATTCCCTCCGTCCCAAAATTCTTGTCTTACATTTGTTTAGATACGGATGTATCTAACATTAAAATGTAACTAGATACATCCGTATTTAGACAAATTTAAGACAAGAATTTTGGGACGGAGGGAGTACAAAAGTGGGCAATATAGGCGAAAACATGTGCCAAATTCACTTGTGATGCATTTGGCATCGATGCCCCTCCATTGCTCACCTGGTGCCCCAATCTGGATCACCTACTTTGCTCCGGTGCCAAATTAATCACGCAATGAGAAAACACTGTGTGGGAGAGAGAGAGGACTGAGGCAATAAAAAACACTTGTTTGGGAGAGTGAGAGGCTGGTGTAGTTGGTTTGATTGATTTGTTTATACATGTGGGTCTGTCTGCACAGCGGGGCCAACTCTCTCACATCGCGAGAGCAGTGCCAAAATCTTTTGATTTGACATCGATGCGTATTATGTGGCATACTTTTGTGAAATATGGCATCGGCCACATAGTGGAAGGCAACAAATGCCCAAGCTCTTCACGTGCTCCTAGTTAAATGAGAGGAAACAGAGAGAGAGAGAGAGAGAGAGAGTGAAAAAATATCACTAGCCAGCCAACCCTATCGTATGAGCGAATGATATTGGTACCTCTTGATGACACGGCAATCTTATGCAGCCAGCTGCTCTAATATGTTCTCTTCTTTTGCAGATAAAAAAAGACCCGAAAGTGAAAAATGTGCTGCACTATAACAATCTCATCGAATGCCTTGATCTCCATCTTACAGAAATTGATTTGATCGACTACCGAGGCAGCACATCTGAGATTAAATTGGCCAGGTTCTTTGTTCTGGAGGCAAGTGTGCTCAAGGTAATGAGGTTTGGCGTTCTCTGGCGCAACAATGAATGCGTGCTGATCACCGCAAGCGTCTAAGCCTAAATGACAAAGTCTCCGCAGAAGTTGATTTTTTTTTGAAACATCAAGTGGCCAGAGACTCGAAAACTTATTTGCCCCTTAGTGACTTGTCAGGGCAGTGGATTTTAGTTTGTACGATAACGCCGCATCCACCTAAAGTAACGAAAGTTCTTACGTAAACTTCCTAGTAATTCCCTCTTCCTAGGTGTAGCATTACTCCTAACATTTGTAATATTAGTTTGAAACTTGTAATATTGCCGTGTCCTATTCCTGCGTTTTCAAAATCCTGCGAATCAAACAGGTCCTGAGTTGGTGATGATGTTGTGCCTCCCATCTTTCACCAATAGCCGTCGGATCTAGATCTGATGCATACAAACCAAGCTTCTCCATTTTTGCAAAAAGATGCCCGCACTTGTTCCCTATTTACAAACAACTCCTTGTCTCTCACAATCAGCCTTATCTCCTCCCCACCACATCTAGAAGGCCGTGGAAAAATCTGGCGCGATGGACGCTGCCGGAGCCGTCCACCCCCAATCTTGGTGTTCCGTGCAATGCACGGGCATCTACACACGTGAAATTATGTCGAACAGGGCTCGTTGTAAGCAGGCTAGCTCTACAGCCATGATGATAGTGACTGCAGACGGTGAGGCTGACTATGGTATGCCGAACACGGCGCCTATACTCAGGTGTCATCTCCGACGCAGGGTCTTGTCACTTCACTGTGAGGAGCAGCATGTAATAATTTGACCAACGGGTAGTACAGTGCTTGTACTCCTAGGAGTACTACACTGGTAGTACTACTACTAGTACTAGTAGCACCACCGTCTGGATTTAGGAGTACTACCACATCCATCTGGATTTTAGTATTTGACTAGCAATATCTAGTAATGCATGTCACAAAAAATGTACTACTCCCTCTGTAAATAAATACATGGTGTTTTATTCCTATTGGCGAGAGAACTTAATGGTATTTTGCTAAATAGAGTCTTAATAGGATTACATGCAATGAACTAAACACTGCATGCCATGTTTGGTAGTCTCAAGTCATTGAAAGCATGCACGGCCCACATCTCTCATTGGTTGATATGTCACGAAATAAGAAACAAGGAGGGAGTTAATGCACTGTGCCTAAGTGTTTTGGGATTATTTGGTTTTCGTAATGTGACTTACACAACATTTTTGTTTACATGCATTAACATTTTATTAGTTAAATCAAAGGTCAAAACTTGGCGCAAAATGCAAAGGGGACCAATAAACCAGTACACATCAAACTTCTCTCGTTTGGCCCCAACTAGAGGTCCGGTGAGATGACTATACTGCACCGGCACGGAGGGGGGCGCAGCTTCATTGACTTACGGCAACTGCCTTTGGGTGAATGACACGTGGGCCCAGGGGGTGGCTGGCCCACCTATCATACAGCCAAATGCAGGTGAAGTAGAGGGCCGAGGAGTAGTACGGAATCCTACGCACCTACGCACGCTAACCAAGGGCAAGAGTGATCATTCGAATCGCAAGATTAGTTGACTACTACCTCCGTCCTGGTTTATTAGTCTCCTTTGTAATTTGTGCTAAATTTGACCAAAGATTTAACTAACAAAATGTTGATGCATGTCAACAAAAATTATATTTTTGGATTCGTATTTGAACATAGTTTTCAGTGATATAATTTTTAGTAACATGCGTAAACATTTTGTTAGTTAAATTTGTGGTCAAAATTTGACACGGATTACAATGGGGACCAAGAAACCAGGACAGAGGTAGTAGAAGCTAAGCTAGACCCATGGAGGCGATGAGCGCGAGTATCAGCCGGCTATGCCAGATGGTCCACGACGCCGGCCTGCGGCCCGGCAACGAGGAATGTCTCCAGGTAGTATTGCTTGAGGCCGCCAGAGCGAGGGGCCGCTTGGACGACATCTTCGTCTCCTTGTTCGATGAGGTCCTCGTCGGTTTCCTCGACAAGTTCACCGTCGTCAAGAAGCTCGCGGACGACTTTGACGTAAGCCTCCAGCCGACACGCCCAGGCTCTGCGATACCCGCCACCCTTAATAGCCACTATGGTGACAACTTCTTCGATGCACTGGTGGCCCTGCGACTGCCCGCCGTTGCGCCGGAGAATGTCCACCTCGAGGTCGCTCTCGCCGCGCAGCGCCTGGCACAGCAAGACACCATCGACATAATCACCCATGTCTACGCGCATGCAAGAGGACGATAGGACGCTGGCCTTCTTGGACCGCAGGGCAACCTTGGACGGCACTTTTCAGAATTATGTTGAGCTCGCCGCCAACGCCGCTGCTCCTCACACGTCGGTTGGTGACCCGGCGCACTAGGGCGTGAGGATGTCGTTGATGGATCCGGATGTATTTTTATCTTTCCGTCAAATCCATGTAGTAGTATATGATACTACAGTAATTATCTTACCTTTCGCATCAACTTCATTTTTCGTATGTACTCCATTCATGAACGGCGCCGGAACCAAACTTCTCATTACTCTAGGAAAAATCGTTATTTTCTATCTATCGATCGCGCCATGGAGCAGAACCAAATTTTACAAGTTACGAGTTCAAAAGGAAAATCCTGTTGTGTTCGCGTCGCACCCCCACACGGTTGGTCCGGCACGCCGCTCAAGAGGGAATGCGTGCGGTGTTGCATTTATACTTACAAGCGAGACCGTAGTTGAGTAAACCGACTATCGGCAAACCCCCACCCCGCTCACCGCGCGATGGCTGAGAAAACAGGAGGGAGAAGAGATGCCTGTAGCACGGACTCCAAGAAAATTGGTGTCAGATGGGACTCGTGTGGGTGGCATGTGCCGTACTGCTAGACGTGAATGCTAGTTATAGCCCATGCCACCCCACTATATCGAGCCTATATCGAGGTACGTAGAACAAATTTCCTGTAGTCCGTGCTCAACACTCCTCTATCTCTCTTCTCAGCCAGCCAGCGGATGCGCGGAGCCCATCGTCCGTTTGCTCACATGCGGTCCCACATGTCAGTGAAAACTCAAGCGGACCCACTGAACCTGCACATCTTTCACCTTGACGTGCTGGTGATGAAAAACAAATCCAAGAAAGATCTTCGGTGGCTGCTTTTGGAGTTACTCAAGAGTAGTAAGATTCTATTTACAGTTTAACCCAAGATGCACATCTCGTGGCTTCAACTACCACTCTATTTTCTTTCATGACACGGCCTGTATGCTGGATGTCCCACGTGTCGGCAAAAGGAGGAAGAACCCGACCAAATCTTCGGTTGTGCTCTCGGATTAGACTAGTTGTGCTAACTTAAAAATTTTATTGTGTACTCCCTCCGTTCCAAAATACTTGACTTCCATTTGTCCAAAAATGGATGTACCTATATACTAAAACATGTCTAGATACATATATATTTTGACAAATAGAAGGCATGTATTGTGCAATGGAGGGAGTAGAATGGATGCAAGTTTTTGTATTGGGAAGAAGAGTACATCCATATATTGATAGAGCGCAATTTAGTAGATGTTCTATCACTTTTAGCTAGCACAAAGGCTATAGATGAGATTAGTGCACTTGCTGATACTCCTACTTGGTATGCATGTTGCTGCTTAGACGCAGAGAAAAACGGACCGGAGGGAGTACTAGAATAGAGGCTAGACATGAGACTAGATGCGAGGAAGCAATGTCTACTTCTTTACACTCGAAGAAGAAAGAAGCACGCAAGATCGAGCCTCCATAGATCAACAATGAATGCATTGAGAAGGCACTAATCCAACATACAGGAGTAGTAAAATGTATTCTTGTGGTTCTTGTTTTCTTTGGTCTTGCTTTTCTAGTCAAAATTATCGTTGGAGTTCATGCAAAACGGAGGTCCGTTTGGGATCGTGCGTTGCAGTTGGCCTTACAAGTGGGACCGCAGTTAAGGAAACCGACTATCGGCAAACCCCCACCTCACCCGCCGTGCGATGGCTGAGTTAGAGAAACGATGAGGTTGAAGAGATTGCTCTAGCACGGACTCCAAGAAATATGGTGTCAGATGGAAGTCGTGCTGGTGGTGTGTGCCGTACTCCTGGACGTGAATGCTTGTTCTGGCCCATGCCACCCTACTACTCCTACTACTTACTAGTATATAGTACCACTAGTATCGAGGATTCGAGGTGCTGGTTACATAGTACAGTATGGCTACAGTAAAAACACCCGCACGACGCGCGAAGCATGTGAAGCTAGTACAAATAATGTACTAATATTATTGATTGGCCTCATCCGATAACCTATTGCAATGCACGTACAATTATATATTCGGAAAATATTTTTTTGCCTCATCGCACCACTCACTCATAGAAGCAACTCGAAAGCCATTCATAAATTTAGTAAGTTTATCACAGGCATATCATTTTATTACGTACAACAGGTCATCAACCCACATCGACAACGAGGATACATTATAAATACTAAAGTTTTCACCACACAACAAATAACAAGCAATGAAATGAACTTCAACTCAACCATTCCTCGGTGTTGGAAACGCTTGCTTTGAACCACAAGTGATTCTCTGGGATGGGCCATCCATTGTCGATCTGGAGACCAACGCAGGACTGATCATCCAGGCTGAAGCGGCCTACTATATGAGTACCAGGGTAGGGAACCACCCAAATGTCCAAGGTATAGACACAGTTGCTTCTCATAAATGGTTGTAATGTTGTGTCAACAGCAATTGGATCGCCTTTCACCATCATTGGATAGTTTTGTCCAAGGAAGAGCGAGTTTTCTCCAAGACTATCAATTCTATACCAGGGAGGAGTTGGCGCTAGCACACTAGTATCCATCCCGAATACCATGCAACGGGTGTTCGAATAGGTCTGGAGAGTGCGACCATGGGAGACTACACCTGCTTCCTTAGCAGTAACATCATCAGTGGGCTGTATACACACGAGAAGAGGTGATCCATCGGAGTTAGGTGCCAGGTGCCAAATAGTATATGGGCGCTGCTCGTCCTCATGCTCGTGATCATCACCATCATCATCTCCCCCTTGGTTATAAAATTCTTCAAGTATAGGTGGTGGAATGTTCACAGGACCTTGGAAACACAAAAAGAAGGTTAATTAGTAAGGCTGACCATAGTGGGGGTAACATAAGTAGTATCATGCACTTGGGACTCGCAAACATGCTTATGTGGCAGGCAATTAAGGAAGAGAGAGATGGTTATAGTAACATAGGTAGATACAGTAACATAATAAATGTGATGCTACTATGTGTCATGCATGGCAATAAATGAGACCACCTATGATACTAATCTAAGATACTATGCACTATAGAGGTAGTAACATAAACTAGTAACATATGCATGTTACTAGTCTAAGTTACTCCCCACTATGACCAGCCTAAAGGGAAACTTGCTAACCCGCATGCATGTGGATGAAACAATTATAATTACGGTGGAAGACAAACGTACCGAAATAATGAGGATGCCATGCAAAAACAGTGCCACGAGTGGTGGCAGCAAACACAAGGCCCTCGTATTGAATTGCATGACAGTACTCATCCGTGTACAGAAACTAATTTTTGAGCAATATCCATCCAGTCAAACCACTGAGGACGGCAAAAAGCTTGTCAAAGATAGCAACAACTTCATAGATGTTGTAATTCCAAGAGCAGTTGGGGACTCAAGAAATTGCTATCTTCCATAGAAGACAGTCACCATGATTGTATCTGAACGTGCCTACAATACCGGTGTGCCTCTGGGCAGTCTCCATTTGCGTACAATACCGGTGTGCTCAACCTCTGATTTTTGGAAGTGGAACCCGGTCACGAGTGTACACATTCACAAGTTCTCACTCGCAGTTGGAACCAATGGAAACAACCCAATCTCCATTTGCGCCTGCCCAAGCCTTTCCCTCAAGCGATGGCATCTTAACATCATACGTATCATTATCAAGCGACATCAACTTGCACAGGGCGAGGCCTCCGTCGTGACGGCGCCAGTCATCAGGGTCACGGCAAAGAAGATAGGGGAGATCAAACCGCTCCTTGACTCTTGGGTTCCTTATAATGATGTTATTGGTTGAGTCGAGAATGGGCTTGAACGAACCTGCCATGCTAGCCGAGGTGATGACGTCGCACCGATCAATGAGTTCCTCCACGACGTCATCTTTCAGATTGGGGCAAGAATAACGGGGTCGTTTCCGTCCTGTTCCCTCCATGGAGTAGACGATCAAACAATGGCAGAAGAAAGGGTGAAGGGCAGAAGGAAAATGGAGGAGGGAGAGGAAGAGCGTGCAACAGCAGTTCCAAATCAAGAGGGAAAGGCGAAGAGTCGGTGGACGGTTGCCTGTTTGCCACGGTTCACGAAGGCGCTCCGCAGCCTACACGTTGGTTCGGAAATACTCCTACTACTCGCCATCATCTCACTGATATGTGGAATGGGACCACATGTCAACGAAACATGGTGTGTAATTTCTCGTGCAAAATGCGATCTACCCGCGTTGGCCCGAGGTGCCGCATTAGTTATCGACCTTTATTTTTTGAATGGCGTGCTGTTTAGTTTTGAAGCACGACTAACTGGTACTGTACGCAGAGAAAATATAAACTACTCTACCACTACTCCACCTCCAGTACTAGTAGTATAAAGAAGATATATAGGTTGGAGCTTCAGCGCTTTCTTGCCAAGGGATGCCCACTTGCTTCTCACACTACCACCCTCTCTTCAGATCTAAAAAAGACGGCCCCTCTCTCCCTCCTCACCGGTGGTCACAGATCCACCGAGGAAGAAAAGGACGTGCCGCGTTGACGCACTTGTCATCAGCGAGCGAGGTCACGCACTGACGACAAGGCCGTCCTCTCAGACCTAGCGCCCGCGCGGGATGGCCTCTGTCCCCAAGCTCACTGCCGTAGTGTGTGCGGAGGACGATGACCACGAGCGAAGCCACTTCCCGCCGACCGTCAGGTATGCTACCTCTTTTCGAACCATACCCTTGTTCTATTGCCCCATCTGGCACGTCGTTGCATGTGGATCTTTTTCCACTCCACCATCTTCCCAATTTGCTATCCTCTACTCTACTGGCCACGCAGACGAAAACCATAATTTGCACTATTAAAGGAAACCCTACTTCATGCAGACTAATGCATGTCTGGGTTGAATAAGGAAAGGAAGGGAGACTGTACTGTCCAAGAGAGTAGGCATCGAACCCGCATCTAGGTTGAAAAGGGGAAAATCAGTAGCTAAGGAACGAGTCTCGTGTCTCTTGGTTGAAGAAGGGTAGAAAGGCATGACAACGCAATAGAGAATGACCAGGTCAATCGGTTTGTTTTCCTCACATAGGAAAAATGTGGCTAAAGAGAACAAAAATGGGACGTAATCCACATATGCTGCCTGGATATTTGTTGCTCTGAGCAACCATACCTCCCTCACCACTCTGCGTCCATGGAGGTACATCGTACTGGTGCGCCCACTGTCTGAATGGGCCTCCCATGCTCTTATTGCCACTTTTTTTGCTGTTAGTATAACGCCAGCAGTCAAGTCAACCAATGCTACTGCTAAAGTGATGCCACATTTAACTAATGCCACTCTCTGTCTAATGCCACAGATAAATTTAAGCAGTGCCATTTAATGTCACTGGATCATTTCAGGGTTAGCTGTTGATTGTGGATGTATTAAAGATTTTTCAGCTAAGGCATTCTAATGCTGTTGCACAGCCAGTATACCAATGATGAAACTTGTTACTACCTTCAGATTTTTGCACTGTTAATGCTTATAGATTACATACCTCACTTTCATGAGATAAGTTAATTTTTTTGTAAAGTGTCACCAAAATGCCAAGGCGCTGATGTCATTTTATTTTGGTTAAACTGCACAGACAATTATGAAGACAAGAGGAAAGGTCAAGAGTGGGCACCTCCTCCTCCGGCTGTTCTCTTGATTCGTTCGATCAAGTTTTTATGTTTGATCGATTATCAAGATTGGGATAGCAATTTTTAAGGCCCCCTCGAGTTCGAAATGATATTTACCTTGGAGGTACATGGTTTGTAATTTTTTTATACTGTCATTAGTTAATAATGCAAGTTACCTTCAGACTTCTGTATTTGGTTTAATGCTCATGCACAGCTAGTATACCAATGCTGAAACTTGTTACTTTACATTTTGTATTGTTAATTCTTATAGAAACCTTCCAGTGCTAGAGTTTATTGAAATTTGTTCAGTAAAGTCATTGTAATGTACCCTATAATAAACTAACTACTCTACTGTTGCACTAGCCACTGGATTAGTGTATATTTTTAGTATTCGAATGGTGTTGCATTAGCGTATGGACAAAAATAAAGTGTGGCAAGCTTTCCCACATATGTGCTCAAGCAAACTACTACCTGTTTTTCTAAATACTAGACGTTTGGGTACTTTAAATTGAACCATGAAAACGTCTTATATTAAGGAACAAAGGGTGTAGAGTTCACTCAAATTATCCCGGTAAAGCTAGTCACACCTTTGTTAAAATTAATGTTCATTATGTTATCGGAGGAGGTCTGTATGTTTGTCTCTAATGCCTGTCTACTACATTCCCGAGATCAAGATGTAATGTTAAGTCATTTCCGTTTGTACAGTGTCACTAAATTGTCAAGGCGGTGATGGCATTTTATTTTAGTAGAACTGCACAAAATTTGCTTGAAAGAAGAGGAAAGGTCAGGAATGGCTCAGTTTTTCAAAAAAAACTATGTATGCCTTCCTGACATCAGCCGCTGTTGCTTTATTTATTCCTTCACACAGGTGGTTATAAACAGTCTTGCTACCTTTTCCCATTAAGAAATTGGAATGCTTATATTTGTGAGTATATGCTTCAACTAGTGCCACTTTTATAGTAATCACACTTTCAATATCTATGCAAACAGGGATGCTCGATTTTAGTGGAGCTGCACAAAAAGTCCAACTGGTTCAACATTAGGAGCATGTTTTTTTTCCAAACATTTATATCCAATTGGTGGCACTATGAGCTGTTCATTACGAAGGTACATGGTTTGCTACTATCTTGCTACTCTTTTTGTACTGTCATTAGATAGTAATACTCGTGGTTTGCATGTGAATTTATTGGCAAGGTGGACCTACATTGGAGGTGCAGGACAAGATTCAATGATTGGATGCTCAATTTCGGTTGTATCGATTTCACCTCTTCTATCACTGCGAACATGGTGTGGTATATGTTTACTAGCTGCTTGATATTTGTGCAGACAGAGATGTCTGCCCGTTGCTATTTGGCAAACAAACAACGTGTCAGCAATTTTGGTTGAACTGCACAAGAGAATAGTATAGTCCCTGCATGATGTGCCATTTGAAAACAGACACAAAGATTGGATAGTCACTTCATGGACTGCGGAAAATTAGAACTGTACTATTTACTGGCCAACACTAGGTGCTTCATTGCTTTGGTCTGATTATACAATGGGCATCATTTTCCCTAAGTTAAAGTTTGTATTCCAAAAATAGACTCGCAGTGTGATCGAGAGAAGACCAAATCATATTGCAGTGGATGTTCCTCCATCATGTGTGGATCATTCTCATGGTTCCAGCTGTTGGTGAAACCACTTACGTTTGCAAGAGGAATTGTAGACTTCACAAACAAATTTGTCTTTCAGTCTGTACTGAATGTTGGCCAAGAGAAGCATCCATGTTAGTAGGAAGAACAGATGTTTTTTCTAGATCTTTGCTTTTGGAGCTACATATTTGTATATGATCTGTGAATCATTGAGATGCATTAACATGTTGATCTTATGTATGGGAATCATACTAGTTAGTTTTAGTTGCGACACAAGATCCGAAGTGGCTGATCTTTGCTTTTGGAGCTACATATTTGTGTATGATCTGCGAATCATTGAGATGCATTAACAGTTACTTATTTCTGTTCGCTCATTGTTTACAAGTTACTGATCGATCACTAGCTAGCCTACAAATGCGCTCCTGCCAGTTTTATTTGCGACGCAAGATGCGAAGTGGCAGTTTTTTAAATAAAAATGCCTACCTCTGAAGAAACTGACAAGCTACACTATCGATCCTACACGGATAAAAATGCCTACCTCTGAAGAAACTGACAAGCTACACTATCGATCCTACACGGATAAAAATGCCTACCTCTGAAGAAACTGACAAGCTACACTATCGATCCTACATGGATAAATAGCAGATCACGCACGTACTACCTCCTTTCCGGTTTGCAGGGCTCAACTCAAGAAACGACCTACTCGATCCTACACGAATAAATAGCGGATCACACACGTACTAGTACCGCCTTTCCGGTTTGCGGGGCTTAATTCAAACCTCTCACCAACCAAGGTACTCCCTCCGTCCTGGTTTATTAGTCCCGTGAGCAAAGCAGCAAGACCAAGGCATGGCAATAATTAACGGCATGCAGAAGGTTAAGCCTAATTAATTCCAACGATTTAAGTGGCTGCATGCATGCCCTCGGCTGCGACTCATTGCATGCTGCTTCGCGTACTGCCTGCGAGCAATTCTGAGTGCCTGCATGCAGCCGGCCGTAATTAAGGCAGCTAACTGATGCGAAAAAAGATACGCTTTAATTGTTGCGGGCTTTTTAAATCTGTGAAATCATTATTGACAAGGAGGGAGATGATTCGAGTGCACTCGTTTAACCGCCATGCCGGCGTGCGACCTAGACGGGACGGGACAGCACAGTCATAATTTCAGTTCCCTAGTTTTCCATGGCAAGCTGGCGCGCTAAGCCATTATGCATTGAATTCCGATGACCGTCGCGCTAACTTCCCCCTATAAGTACTGTTTCCCGGCCTTCTCCAGTGCCACCGTGACCCAACTCGCCATATCCTCATAAGCCCCGACCGCCCGATGTCGCTCGCCACGTCCGCCATGCCCCCGCCCGTCCGCGATAGGCGACGCCGGAGGCGGTCACCGCCGGAACTAGTGTTCGGTTTTTCACCAGAAGGCATACGGAGGGAGGAGGCATTCTATCTGTCTTTATATGGAAATGCGCTGATCGAGGAGTTATTGGAGCGCGACCGCATGGCAGAGGAGCAGGAGTTGTTGGAGCGCGACCGCCTCACGGAGGAGCAGTGTATCGCCGATTTGCGCCGCCAGTGGGACATGGAGCAGCAGCGCACCGACGCTCTGAGTCACGAGCAGAGCGCCCACACCTGTGCCGACTACGTGGAGGCCGGCGCCCGGCAAATAGCCCTGGAGGCTGTCGGGCAAGCACGCGTTCGCGATGCCGATTTTTACTACCAGCTCGTCAAGTGGGTTTCTCGCTTGGAAGCCGAAGCTTCGGTGGACCACACCGGCATGGAAAGGGCCAACGCACACGAGTAACGCGCCCTATCACACCTCTGGCAAGTCCAAGGCGAGGCGCAGGACACCGGTGCCGGTGTTTAGCGTGTACCACTGGCATCGTCTAGTTAGCTAAGAGTAAGTTAGTACTTGTCTAGTGGGAGTAGATAGTTAACTTGGCTATGATGGTTGTCAACGTGGAAGTTCAGTACTCTATATGTGGATCAGACCTGTTACTTTGCTCTGAATGTTGAACTTTCCGTTTGAACGTACGGAATGGGCTGTTATTTTTTTTAATGGGTTGTATTTGTCCTCCATGGGTTTAGAGGCTGACTTGTGGGCCTAGCAAGTTGATGCGTACACAATCAGGAGATGATTGTACGTGGAGAGGATGATAGCAGGGACCCGCCAAGGTCATGGCAGTACGCAAGCAAGTGCCTCCTTATTTCAAGCTAATAAAAAAATGGCTCCTCCTAGTGGATTTCTGACATCTGGGTCCCATGCCATTGTCAACATAGTCAATAAACGAGAGAATTGCACAACGAGCGACTGACACCAGGGACCCAGCAGCTCGCCCAGTTATTTTTGTTTTGGGTTAATTTGATAAATGCCTCCAAGAAATGCCACTGCAATTTCCAAACTTTGAAAAATGCCATTTCATGCCATTTCTAGTGGCATTTTTTGAAGTCTGGAGTGGCGTTTTTCATAGTTTGCAAACTGCAGTGGCGTTTTTCAAAGTTTGCAAAAATTGCAGTGGCATTTTTCAAAGTTTGGAAATTGCAGTTGCATTTTTATGAATCACCATAATTGGAGTGGCATTTATCTAATTTGTTTTTGAGACAGAAGCAGGGTGTCAACTGGGTTGTGTGGGACACTCTGGCCTGTCTAGACAACCTTTTCTTTTATGTTTACCACAGACTAGCCTAGTAGTTTTTTTTCTTTTTGAAAATGGCTAGCCCAGTTGTTTTGTGATTTGTCAAGTAAGGCACTTTATAGGGCCTGTTGGGCTAGACGAGGAGAGCTTCATTCGGCTGGCCGAGAAAATGGCCTATCAGTAATGAGAAATGGGCTATACATTTTTAAAACACATCAAACCGACAATTAGTTTCAAATATCTTTTTTTCATTTCGAGATTTTTAATTGCATTGATTTCTATGCATGGACAATTTATTGGATTTTATATTGATATACATTTATTTTTAAAATCAGTCTGAATGTGACTCGAAAATTCGGGATTAAAAAGAGTTCAGACGGCACCGACATATGCAAAATTTCGTATAATTTTTTAACCGTGGCCACAATATGGGCTGTAATGCTAACAAAAAGAATATGGGCTCCAAAAAAACCCGTAAGAATTAGCAAATGGGCTATAAACTATTTGAAATAATGGCAGATGGGCTGTATGCTGTTTTCCACAGATTTGAGGCTTTCCACAGATGGCTTGTATACTGTTGGATGTCCATCCAACGGCCGTCGTGCTTCTTCAATCTCTGCTCTTCCTGCTCCTGCCGCTCAAACAAGTGCCGGCGGGACTGCCTGCTCCCTCCTCCCCACGGCCGGCTGTGCTGCCGCGCAGGCCTCACCGCCCCACCGTACTCCCATCGCTGGCCTAGCTATCCCTCTACTCACCCTCAGTCCCACACATGCTGTTATTCTCCGGCGACGGCAGACGAACCAGTAAACCCTCGTACTCCTCCGCGTGGGAAACAACTGCCGAGTATTCCCTGGCTCCATGTCGTTCCCTTCCCAGGCCTCGCCGTCGTCCACTACCCTGGTGCTCTCGGTGCGGCCTGGTCAACATGGTCAATGAACGACATCCATCCGAAGTGGACTGTACGTGGAGAGGCTGACAGCTGGGTCCACGGCCGCACGGAAGGAAATGCCTCCTTATTATGCGCAAAATAATGATTCCTCCACCTGACATCTAGGACCCACCGAAAAGGCCTCTGCATTTCACGAAAAAAACGTTACCGCTGCTGATAGCTCGGACCCACCAGCTATATGTTCGCACGCAAGGAAGTGCCTCCTTATTACACCCAAAAAAAAGAATACTCCCCCTGCTAGCTGGGGCCCAGTATAGTGGGCCTACTTAGTTGATAGGGACGAAGGGCTTTGTCAACTTAGTCAATATGCACGATTCTAGCTCGACTGACCGTATGATGTCCATCCAACGACCGTAGTGCTTCTTCAAACTCTGGTCTTCTTGCTCCAGCCGCCCAAAGTAGTGCCGGTCGTGCCGCCTGCTCCTACCTCTCGTGGCCGGCTGTGCTGCCGCGGAGGCCTCACCGCCCCCATACTACTCCCACCACTGGCCAGGCCATCCCTCCACTCCACTCAACCACACCCCCTATTATTCTGCGGCGACGGCAACGCAACATCTTCGCGTGGGCATCCACTGCCGTGTCTTCCCCGGCTCTGCGTCATCCCCTTCCTAGGCCTCGCCGTCGTCCACCGCCATGGTGCTCTCGGCGCGGCGTGGTCAATGTGGTCAACGACCGAATTCCATCGGAAGAATACTGGACGTGGAGAGGCTGACAGCTGGGTCCACGGCAGCCGCAAGGAAGTGCCTCCTTATTACACGGAAAATAATTATTCCTCCACCTGACAGTAGGGACCCACCAGACGGGCCACCAGTATTTCATGAAAAAAATGTTTGCCCCTGACTGCTGGGACCCACCCGATGGGCCACCATATTTCACGAAAAAACGTTCCCCCTGCTATCAGCTCGGACCCACCGGAAGTGCCTCCTTATTATGCACAAAAAAATGAATACCCCCTGCTAGCTGGGACCCACCTTGGTGGGAGGCTGACTTGTGGGCCTACTAAGTTGATGGGGACGGAGGGCTTTGTCAACTTAGTTAATATAAACGATTCTAGCTCCAGTGACCGTACGATGTCCATCCGACAGCCGTAGTGCTTCCTCAACCTCTGGTCTTCTTGCTCCAGCCACCCAAAGCAGCGCCGGTCGTGTCGCATGCTCCTGCTTCCCATGGCCGGATGTGCTTCCGTGGAGGCCTCACTGCCCCCTACTATTCTCACCGCTGGCCAGGCCCTGCAGCGACGGCAGCCTCACACTGCAGCCGAACCAGTGAACCCACGTACTCCTCTCGGCGCGGGCTTCCACTGCCGTGTCTTCCCCGGCTCCCTGTCGTCCCCTTCCTAGGCCTCGCCGTCGTCCACCGCCCCGGTGCTCTCGGCGCGACGTGGTCATCGTGGTCAAGGAACGACTTCCATTGGACGTTGACTGTATATGGAGAGGCTGACAGCTGGGTCCACGGCCGCAGCAAGGAAGTCCCTCCTTATTACGCGGAAAATCATTATTCCTCCACCTGACAGCGGGGATCCACCGGACGGGCCACCATATTTCGCAAAAAAATGTTTCCCCCCTGACTGCAGGGACCCACCAGCTACACCTTCGCACGCAAGGAAGTGCGTCCGGGCAAAAAAAACGATTCGCCCCTTTGACTGCTGGGACCCACCAGCTACATTTTCGCATGCAAGGAAGTGCGTGACAGTCGGGACCCACCTGGTTGAAGCGTATTAGTGTTGTCATTCTGGTGGCGAACGTGTACGTACATACTGGTCGTTGTAGAGGCACGCACGTGTCGAAGTAGAGGCACGCACGTAGCATGTACACGTACGTATAGCGGCCAGGGTGCAAGAAAGAAAATACAGCCACGTACGTACATACGGGCGGGGTCTCGAATGCCTACTCGCGCATATGTACATGGCTAGGTCGGAACGGAGAAGCAGAGTCGTTGTCGTGTTCATGGCGAGGCAACTGAATGCGTCGTGTTCATGGGGAGGCAACGGAATGCGTCGTGTTCATCGGGAGGCAACATAACGCGTGGGAGCCAACCGGCTGGGTCGGAACAAAATGTGTGCTCGTGTTCATCGGGAGGGCTTCGATGGAACAGGCGATGGAAACGAGGCCTGGCGTACCGCACAATGGAGGAAACAGACCTCCTATGTTCGGAACGGGGTCCTGTTGATCGGGAGGGGTGTGGCGTACCACAAAATGGAGGAAACGGACCTCCTATGGTTGAAACGAGGGTCTTGTTGATCGGGAGGGGTGTGGCGTACCGCAAAACGGATGAAACGGACCTCCTACGGTTGAAACGGGGGTCCTGTTGATCGGGAGGGGTGTGGCGTACCGCAAAATGGAGGGGTGTGGCGTACCGCAAAATGGGACTCCACGGGATACTATTCATCTCCACCGTCGACCTCCTCCAGCCTCCACGGTCTCCTGTTCATCCATCCTCCACCGCGCGCTACTCCACCGGCTACTGTTCATCCACCCCTCCACGGGCACCCCTCCACCGCCTACTGTTCATCCAGCCCTCCACACCACGGGGTCCTGTTCAACCACCCCTCCACGGCCACCCCTGCACCGTCTACTGTTCATCCAGCCCTCCACACCATGGGTTCCTGTTCATCCAGAGGCAACGCCACCGCTCACTGTTCATCCAAACCCCCCCGCAGCGCTCACTGTTCATCCTAGAGGCATCATCGATCGACTTCAGTTAGCAGCAGTAGCGAAGGAATCGCTCCATCAGGTTCAGTTAACAGCCATCGATCGATCGCTCGGGTTCAGTAACGCGTAGCCTGCAGTGTAATCGCTCGGGTTCAGATAGAGCCCAATGCCTCGCTTGGGTTCAGTTAGAGCCAACGCCTCACACGTGTACGAAAGAAACGCGCATCGCTCGGCCCCCGACCTCCCACCGTAACTAGCAACTCCCCGAAATTTTCCTCCCCCTCACTTCTACCACGGTTTTTCCTTCATGGACGGCCCAAAGAATATCATGCAGCTGCGTCTCCGGCCTGCCCAGGACAAAAATCCCATTTTCTGTCATGATTTTTTGTCATAGAATTAGGAGCCCACCACATCTATGATGATACCGGGTTTTGTCACAATTATCGTCATAGAAGTGTCATATGTATGACAGAAAAAAAATTCATTCGGCCCAAAACGTCATGGATGTGTCTTTTTTTGTAGTGTTGTATTGCTCCTAATTTTTTTAAATTGCTTCTCCTTAGCTTACACGTTATACATGTGAATATGACACGCCTTCTTGTTTTTGGTACATACTACATCTGCCTATCACACCATGTTCTTACATCAAACTACTGTTCTTGTGTATCCTGCATCTATCGCTTATGATGAGACAGTCACGCCCGTGGGTTAATATGAGACGCACTACTCTTATAAAGAATGCAATTTCATCCTCTCCACATGATTCTCAAGAAACAGCAAGCCTAAATGAAGATATTGAACGTAGCTCTGTACTTGAAGACCACACTTCCCCTACACAACCATCACAGGTGCTTGCTCTAACTTCGCATTGTGATATGTGGTTGCATGTTGCATACGGTGTCTAGCTTGTAATGCTTCTAATTAGGGTAAATTGCATCTGCTTAGTTTACACACTATACCTGTGAATATGAGATGCCTTCCTATTTTTGGTACACACTACATCTATGTGTTAACCTTGTTCTTACGTGAAACGACCTCTCTTCTGTATCCTGCATCAATCACTTACAATGAGTCACCTTTATTCGTTGCATATTGCATATTATTTCTAGCATGTTGCCATGTATTGCTTCTAATTTGGTCAAATATATTTGTTAGGGCATCCTTATAATTTGGCAGAGTGATATTGGTTTCATCTTTCATATGGTTTCTAGCTTGCATTGATTCTAACAAGTTCAAGCACCTTGTGCTTAGTTTACCCTTTATACATCATACATGTCAATATGTCACGCCGTCATGTTTTTCATACATATTCCATATCCTATCATGCGGCTGCCTTACATGAAAGTAGTGTTCGTCAGTATCATGCATCAATGAGTTCTGAAGAGAAAATTTTATTCCTTTTTCTTGTGGGTTTGACTTCACAAGGCAAAATCAAGAAAGAGGAAGGAAAAGAGTAAGGAAGGCGATGATGGTGGTCCTCTGCAGCAACGTAAATGGAGCATCTTTACCAATTCTCCTTGTAATGATAGTGCATTACAAGGTCCAAGTCTCCGCTCCCCTACTCCACCATCCAAGGTGCTTGCTCTAACTTGGCAGTGTGATATCTAGTTGCATGTTGCATATGGTGTCTAGCTTGTATTGCTCCTAATTAGTGTAAACTGCATCTTCTTAGCTTACAAATGGTACATGTGAATATGACACACTTTCCTGTTTTTGGTACATACTATATCTGTCTATCACACCATGTTCTTACATGAAACTACTCTTCTTGTGTATCCTGCATCAGTCACTTATGATGGGACACCATTAAGTTGGCAGTGTGATATTGGCTTGCGTCTTGAATATGATTTCTAGCATGTATTGCTTCTAGTTTGATGAACGCCACCTATGACGAGACCGTTTTAACTTGGCAGAGTGATATTGATTGCACCTTCCATATGGTGTCTAGTTTGCAGTGCTTCTAATTTGTTGAAGTACCTTCTGCTTAGTTACCACATCATAGGTGTGAATATGTCAAGTCGTCCATTTTTTCATACATATTCCATCCTTGTATCATGACTTTGCCTTTCATCAAAGTAGTGTTCGTCAGTATCATGCATGAATGAGTTCAGTATCATGCATGAATGAGTTCTGAAGAGCGAATTATATTCCTTTTTCTTGTCAGTATGACCTCACAATGCAAAATAAATAAAGCTAGAGGAAATTGGTAGGGCATTGGATGATGGTGGTCCTTCCGAGCAACCGAAATAGAGGTTCTCTACAGATTCTACTCCGCCATCCTCCCAACAAGATTCGCAAGACAACGCAAGGCTAGACAGTCAATGTAGCTGTGTAGATGATGAGCACATCTCCCCTACTCCACCATCACAAGTGCTTGCTCTAACTTGGCACTATTATATGTGGTTGCATGTTGCGTATGATGTCTAGCTTGTATTGCTTCTAACTTTGTTGAATTGCATCTTCTTTCCTTACACATAATGCCTGTGAATATGACATGTGTTACTCTTTCTAGAACATACTATATCTGATCACACGATGTTCTTACATCAGACTACTGTTCTTGTATATCCCGCATCAGTCACTTATGATAAGACACCTTTAAGTCGCCACTGTGATATTGGTTGTGTCTTGCATATGTTTTCTAGCATGTACTGCTTCTAATTTGTTGAAACACCATGCAGTTTGAACTTGGCAAAGTGATATTGGTTGCATCTTTCATATGGTGTCTAGATAGCAGTGCTTCTAATTTGTTGAAATGCCTTCTGCTTAGTTACCACATCATAGGTGTGAATATGTCACGCCATCCTATTTTTCATACATATTCCATCCTCTCATCATATGTTTGCCTTTCATCCGAGTAGTGTTCGTGAGTGTCATGCATGAATGAGTTCTGAAGAACAAATTTTATTCCTTTTTCTGATCGGTTTGACTTCATAATGCAAAATCATTACAGCTGAAGGAAATTAGTCCGGCAGTGGATGATGGTGGTCCTTCGGAGCAACTCAAACTGGGGGTCTCTACTGATTCTACTCGGCCATCCTCCCAACAAGATTCGCAAGACAACACAAGGCTGGACAGTCAACGTAGCTGTGTAGATGATGAGCACATCTCCCCTACTCCACCATCACAGGTGCTTGCTCTAACTTGGCACTATTATATGTGGTTGCATGTTGCGTATGATGTCTAGCTTGTATTGCTTCTAACTTTGTTGAATTGCATCTGCTTACTTTACACATAATGCCTGTGAATATGACACGTGTTCCTGTTTCTAGAACATACGTGTACATGATGAGCACATCTCCCCTACTCCACCATCACAGGTGCTTGCTCTTACTTGGAACTGTTATATGTGGTTGCGTTTTTCGTATGATGTCTAGTTTGTATTGCTTCTGATTATGTTGAATTGCATCTGCGTAGCTTACAACTTATATCTGCAATGATCACTTACCCATAAGACACATTTAACTTGGGACTGTGATGTAGGTTGCGTCTTGCATTGTCTTCTAACTTGTACTGCTTCTAATTTCTTGAAATGGCACTTACGATGAGACACTTTTTACTTGATAGAGTGATATTGGTTGCATGTTCATGTGGTGCCTAGCTTTCATTTCTTCTAATTTTGTTGAAATGCCTTCCGCTTACTATTTTTTCATACATATTCCATCCTCCTATCGTACGTGTGAATATGAAACGCTGTCTTTTTTTGTATATATTCCACCCTCCTATCCCGCGCTTGCCTTACATCAAAGTAGTGTTCGTCTGTATCATGCATCAACCAATTATGCAGAGCTAATTTTATTCATCTTCTTGTGGTTTTGACTTCATAAGGCAATATCAGAAAATAGGAAGGAAAAGAGTAATTTAGGGGATGTTGGTGGTCCTCCGCACCGACACAAACATAGACTCTCTAGATTTGCCACTGCTACTGCAAATGAAGTTGAAGTCCCAAGTTTAGATGATGAGTTCATCTCCCGTACTCCACCATCGCAGGTGCTTGCTCTAAGTTGACAAGGTGATAATTGGTTTCATGTTGCATATGTTGTCTAGCCTGTATTTCTTCTATTTTGATTAAATTGCACCTGCTGAGTTTATACGTTATACATGTGCATATGACATGGCTTTCTGTGTCTAGAATACACTACATCTATCTATCATACCATGTTCTTACATCAAAGTGCTGTTGTTGTGTATCCCGCATCAGTCACTCATGATTGGACGCTTTTAACATGGCAGTTTGATAGTGGTTGCATCTTGCATTGATTTCTACGTTGTACTGCTTCTAATTTTTCGAATTGCCACTTATGACAAGACACTTTTAACTTGGTGGAGTAATATTGGTTGCATCTTTCATATGGTGTCTAGCTTGCATTACTTCTATTTTCTTGAAAATCCTTCTGCTTAGTTTACACATCGTAGTTGTGAATATGTCATGCCGTCTCGTTTTTCTTACATATTCCATCCTCATATGGTTGTCTTACATCAAAGTATTGCTTGTCTGTATCATGCATCAATGAGTTCTGAAGAGCGATTTTATTCTTTTGTATTGTGGGTACGGCTTGACATGGCAAAGTCAAAAAAGGGCAAGGAAAATAATATAGTAGGGAGTGATGTTACTCGTCGGGTGAAATGAAAAAGGATCTACCGTCGAGATTCTGCTGGTACTTATAGTGCAGTAGAAGGCCCAAGTCCACCGGCTAAATCTACGAACACAGTATCACCTGCTCAACCAGCTGCAACATCCGCTTCAATTGTACCAACATCTCAATGACTTACTCGTTCGTTTGCTCCGGAACTGGCCAGTTCCCAAGTTGCCTTCACACCTAACACTACTTCCAAAGCACTGCTGACACAAAAGGACTTGGCAAGATCAGATGAACCTCATGAGAATCAACACCAAGACGGTACCTGACCGAGTCAAGTTGCAGTTGCATGCTCCTTTATATGTACTCTCATAGTTTGATGTACACTAACACTTTCCATATTCGTTGTTGAACTAGCACCACGGCGCAAGCGGAAATAGACATCAGGGATAATGCTTGACAGATTAACAAAATCTAAAGGAGGAAGAATGGAGATCCATTTTGCGGCAGGTTTAAAAAGGCCATGTGATGCTACAGAGTCAGCCAAGTTAGTATTAGTGGCAGCCGTTGCAGTTAGGTGTCATGCACATATCCTCCCAACGTGGATCCAGTACAGGAATGAGAAATACAATACCCAGTTTAACACCTTCCTTGACCATTTATCCGTAAGTAATGTTATTCATTGCAATTAGTAATATTGTCTTGCTCTATCCCATACTTTCTAGCTTCCTCCTAATAAGACTCACATTCTTTTTTCAACATATGAGGTTCAAGTTGGATCCGAAAGATGATGCAACTAAACAAGCATGCACTCATGTTTTTCAGTCTACTCTGCGACAGTATCCGTACCACCTTAGAAAATCTCACTTCGAAGGCAAGGCTAACAATGAAATTGCCCAAACATTTCCAGTGGAATGTATTACATATGAAGATTGGACAACCCTCGTTAAACACTGGTCTAATCCAAAGTATCAGGTAGGCTATATATATATTTGATCAGACCACATATTGAACTTGTATTTTGTATGTGCCTTACAAGTGTATCTTCTTCTAGGCTAACTGTTTGAAGAACAAAACCAGCCATTCTAAAGTGAAATTCCAACAGACAACAGGATCTTGTAGCTATATTGCACACTGTGAGGCTCTTGTAAATAGCTACTACTTCCTTCTTCTTTTTGTGCCATATTATCGTATCTATATTGACTTGTTCCAAATACAGAGGAAAGCCCATGCGGACCAAAAAGAACTTGAACCTAATGCAGTGCAAATCTTCAAGGATTGCCAAACCAGCGAGATGAAGGCCATGAACACACCAGTTCAAGCCGCTGTTGTAAGTCCTTACTCCTCCTGCCTTTGAACTGATTGGTACTATGATGTGTTCATTCAACTACTTGGTTTGCAGCCAATGTCAGTTACTCTGTTCACTTTTAGACACAGTTGTCTTAACGTATCATTTCACCTTACATGGTTTAAAAGAGATGAAGGATATTCTTTTGGTCTTGATCTGTAGTCTAGTTGTTATGTTCACGTGCGCACACAATGATAAAATAGCCTGTTTGTTTTATATCTGTTTGCCCATGATATGAATGATGTCATACTATGTTCATCCTACTTTAAACCTTGTCTCTTTATCCTTAGATGTCAAGGGATGTGAGGAAATAGACAGTACAGTAGGCATGCTACATGGACATATGTTCTGAAAGTGATTTTATTATGTAGTTGGCACTACAATACATGCTAATGTATTACAGTAGTTCACCAAAATAAATTATGTATAAATGTGTAACCTATTTTGTTTGTTTTTGTCTCATTAGTAACTTATCTGGTACACTAATCTACAAGTTCAAACTTTCAGGAAGCTATGGAAGAAATGATTGAACAGCCACAATCACCTGAAGGTGACGAGGCTACCATAGGCACAATCTCACCTCTTGCTGCAGTGCGTTAGTATCTCTCCACTAACATTTCAAAAAGCACCTTCCTGGGTAATTCTGGGTTGGTTGTAAAGGTAACCTCGTCCAAATCGCCTACTGAACAAAATCTTCCTGCTAGATAGAGTGATATATCTGTGCTCCAGACACAAATCCAATCGCTAATGGACGTCATTTCAGAAACAAGAATAGTGGTTGACAAATGTCGTCAAGATATGAATGGTTTTGAAACCAGACTATCAGACATTCGCTTCGTTGTTCAAGAGCAATGACGGAAAAAGGTGAAGATCGTGCTGCTCCATCAGATTCTACAACCTGAAACATTAGCACTCAGGTTAAATGATATGTGCTTCTATACATCTGATGGTGCTTTTATCTGGAAGGAATGTAAACTTTATGCCAATTGGCCTTTTGTTGTATGGTTGGAATTTATTTTGTTGTGACAGCTGTTATAGGCCCATTATGGTCCGCTAAATCTTATGGGCCTTTAGTTGGGCTGACCCATTTAAACTTTATGGGCCACTTTTGGGCCCGTCCATGTTTCAACATATCATAGGCCCATATCGACCGTTGGATGAGTGACACCTGTGCCAACGCGGAGCTAACGCGTGGATCCATCGACCAATGAGAATTTTACACGTGGAAAATCGACATTGGTCGTGGCTGTTAGCGGGTTACCGGATCCAAAACCGGACCGATAGCTTAATGGCGGTTAACGGCGTCCCGTTACGGTGGATGCCACGTGTCGGTCACCCTTGACGAAAGCACTTCTATGACGCGCGATTTATCATCATAGAAGTGGACACTTCTACGACAACACATGTATGACTATCTTGATTCTATCATAACGGATGTACACGCATGACAAAAAATGCGACCTACTGTGACAAACAAGTATCATCACGGAAGTGTATTTTTTTGTAGTGTTTGGATATGGTGCGATCTATGATGTCTCTTACCGATCTACCACTATCATTTTTGGGCTATCCTTTTGAGACTGCCGCATTCACTTTAAATAGGGCACCGTCTAAATCCGTTGAGATGACACCATATGAATTATGGTTTGGGAAGAAACCTAAGCTGTCATTTCTAATAGTTTGGGGATGCGATGCTTATGCCAAGAAACTTCAACCTGAAAAGCTCAAACCCAAATCAGGAAAATGGGTCTTCATAGGATACCCTAAGGAAACTATTGGGTATACCTTCTACCTCAGATCTGAAGGAGAGATCTTTGTTGCCAAGAATGGATCTTTTCTGGAGAAAGAGTTTCTCTTGAAAGAAGTAAGTGGGAGGAAAGTAGAACTTGACAGGGTACCCCCTCTTGAACCGGAGAGTAGCGCAGCTCAGGAAGATGTTACTATGGTGCATGCACTGACTAGAGAGGAAGTTAATGATGATGATCATAAAATTTGGATCAAGTTTCTAATGAACATCTTATGTCCACAAGGACACGCTCCGCACCAGAGTGGTACGGCAACCCTGTCCTGGAAATCACATTGTTAGACAACAGAGAACCTTCAAACTATGAAGAAGCGATGGTGGGTCCGTATTCCAACAAATGGCTTGAAGCCATGAAATCCGAGATAGGATCCATGCATGAAAGCAAAGTATGGACATTGACAGACTTGCCTGATGATCGGCAAGCCATAGAGTAAGTGGATCTTTAAGAAGAAGACTGACGCAGATGGTAATGTTACCGTCTATAAGGCTCGGCTTGTTGCTAAGGGTTATCAACAAGTTCAAGGGGTTGACTACGATGAGACCTTCTCACCCGTAGCGAAGCCGAAGTCCATACGAATCATGTTAGCGATTGCCGCATTCTATTATTATGAGATATGGTATATGGACGTCAAAACGGCATTCCTTAACGGTTTCCTTAAGGAAGAATTGTATATGATGCAGCCAGAAGGTTTTGTCGATCCTAAGAATGCTGACAAGGTATGCAATCTCCAGCGCTCCATCTATGGGCTGGTGCAAGCATCTCGGAGTTGGAACATTCGCTTTGATGAAATGATCAAAGCGTTTCGGTTTAAACGGACTTATGGAGAAGCCCGTATTTACAAGAAAGTGAGTGAGAGCTTTGTAGCATTTCTCATATTATATGTGGATGACATACTATTGATGGGAAATGATCTAGAACTTTTGGAAAGCGTAAAGGCCTACTTGAATAAGTGTTTTTTAATGAAGGACCTTGGAGAAGCTGCTTACATATTAGGCATCAAGATCTATAGAGATAGATCGAGACGGCTCATTGGTCTTTCACAAAGCACATACCTTGACAAGATATTGAAGAAGTTCAATATGGATCAGTCCAAGAAGGGGTTCTTGCATGTATTGCAAGGTGTGAGATTGAGCATGGCTCAATGCCTGACCACGGCAGAAGATAGAGAAAAGATGAGTGTCATCCCCTATGCTTCAGCCATAAGCTCTATTATGTATGCCATGTTGTGTACCAGACCTGATGTGAACCTTGCCATAAGTTTGGTAGGGAGGTACCAAAGTGATCCCGGTATGGAACACTGGACATCGGTCAAGAATATCCTGAAGTACCTGAAAAGGACTAGGGATATGTTTCTTGTTTATGGAGGTGTCGAAGAGCTCGTCGTAAAGGGTTACGTCGATGCTAGCTTCGACACAGATCTGGATGACTCCAAGTCACAAACCGGATACGTGTACATTTTGAATGGTGGGGAAGTCAGTTGGTGTACTTGCAAGCAAAGCGTCATGGCGGGATCTACATGTGAAGTGGAGTACATAGCAGACTCGGAGGCAGCACAGGAAGTAGTCTGGATGAAGGAGTTCATCACCGACCTAGGAGTTATTCCCAATGCGTGAGGCCCAATGACTCTCTTCTGTGACAACACTAGAGCTATTGCGCTTGCCAAGGAGCGCAGGTTTCACAAAAAGACCAGGCACATCAAGCGTCGCTTCAACTCCATTCGTGAATACATTCAAGATGGAGACATAGATATTTTTAAAGTATATACGGATCTGAATGTCGCAGATCCGTTGACTAAACCTCTTCCATGAGCAAAACATGATCAACACCAGATCTGTATGGGTGTTCGATTCATCACAATGTAACTAGATTATTGACTCTATTGTAAGTGGGAGACTGTTGGAAATATGCCCTAGAGGCAATAATAAAATGGTTATCATTATATTTCCTTGTTCATGATATTTGTCTATTGTTCATGCTATAATTGTATTAACCGGAAATCGTAATACATGTATGAATGCATAGACTACAACATGTTCCTAGTAAGCCTCTAGTTGACTGGATCGTTGATCAATAGATGGTTGTGGTTTCTTGACCATGGACATTGGATGTCGTTGATAACGGGATCACATTATTAGGAGAATGATGTGATGGACAAGACCCAATCCTAAGCATAGCACAAGATCATGTAGTTCGTTTACTAAGAGCTTTTCTAATGTCAAGTATCATTTCCTTAGACCATGAGATTGTGCAACTCCGGATATAGTAGGAATGCTTTGCGTGTATCAAACGTCACAACGTAACTGGGTGGCTATAATGGTGCACTACATGTATCTCTGAAAGTGTCTGTTGTGTTGGCACGAATCGAGACTGGCATTTGTCGCTCCGTATGATAGAGAGGTATGTCTGGGCCCACTCGGTAATGCATCATCATAATGAGCTCAATGTGACTAAGGAGTTAGCCACGGGATCATGTGTTACAGAACGAGTAAAGAGACTTGCCGGTAACAAGATTCAACAAGGTATGGGGATACCGACGATCGAATCTCGGGCAAGTAACATATCGATGGACAAAGTGAACTGTATACGGGATTAATTGAATCCCTGACATCGTGGTTCATCCGATGAGATCATCGTGGAACATGTGTGAGCCAACATGGGTATCCAGATCCTGCTGTTGGTTATTGGCCAGAGAACGTCTCGTTCATGTCTGCCTGGTTACCATAGGGTCTACACACTTAAGGTTCCGTGACGCTAGAGTTTTTATGGGAAATTGTATGTGGTTAACGAAGGTTGTTCGAAGTCCCAGATGAGATCCCGGACGTCACGAGGAGTTCCAGAATGGTCCGGAGGTAAAGATTTTTACATGGGAAGTCCAGTTTCAGTCACCGGAATGGTTTCGGGGGTTATCGGTATTGTACCGGGACCACCAAAAGGTGTCAGGGGGTCCACCGGGTGGGGCCACCTGCCCCGGGGGACTTAATGGGATGAATATGGGAGGGAACCAGGCCCCTAGTGGGCTTGTGCGCGTCCCCAAGGGGCCCAAGGCGCCTAGGGTTGGAAAGCCTAGGGGAGGGGGGCGCCTCCACCTTGCTTGGGGGGCAAGCCACCCCCTCCTACCCCCCCCCTCTAGATGCATCTAGAGGGGCCGGCCCCCTCTTCCCTTCCACCCTATAAATAGTGGGGGGTGGGAGGGCTGCCATACCCCTTCCCTGGCGCAGCCCCTCCCTCCTCCAACTCCTCCTCCTGCTCTATAGTGCTTGGCGAAGCCCTGCAGGAGAACCACAAGCTCCACCACCACACTATCGTGCTGCCGGAGCTCTCCCTCAACTTCTCCTCTCCCCTTTCTGGATCAACAATGAGGATACGTCCCCGGGCTGTACGTGTGTTGAACGCGGAGGCGCTGTCCGTTCGGTGCTAGATCGGATGTTCCGCAATTTGAGTCGTCGCGAGTACGACTCCATCAACCGCGTTCTTGTAACGCTTCCGCTTAGCGATCTTCAAGGGACTGAAGATGCACTCCCTCTGTCTCGTTGCTAGCATCTCCTATATTGATCTTTGTGACACGTAGGAATTTTTTTGAATTATTACTACGTTCCCCAACACCATCATCTTCTACATTGTTGGAGGAGGGAGAAGACATGATGCCTGGCTTGACAGATCTGACAGAAAACAACAAGAAAGAAGAACATAATATTTCTCCGTGATACGGAGGCCAGTATGTTCAGGGGGGTATATAAAGATTTTTATCTTCGTAAACAAGCAAACGGGAAGAAAAATGGAGTATGGAAGGTAACTGAGGTGGGCAAAACCCACCTGGGTGCGCCAGGGGGCCCTGGCGCGCCCTGGTGTCTTGTGCCCACTAGGGTTGCCTTCCTGGTTGTTTTTATTTTCCTAACTTTTGTTATATTCCAAAACTGAAAAAAAATATTTGCGCTTTTTTTGGAGTCCCTTTACTTACTGTATCACGTACCTCCTCTTTTTTTATTCTGGAATGTTCCGGAAGGTCTCCTTTATATGTTCATCAGGTGTCATGGTTTGGATAATATTGCTTTCAATATTAATGGGCGTACCTGAGATACAATGTTTTACTCTTTGACCATTTTTTAGGGGGAGTATTCTTTGCCCATTGACAACCTTTGGGTTAGTACCTTCGGCATTTTTTATTTTGACTGCTCCAGATCGATAAACCTCCTCGATGACATAGGGTCCTTCCCATTTGGACAAAAGTTTTCCTGCAAAGAATCTGAAACGGGAGTTGTACAAAAGAACATATTCTCCAACTTTGAATTCCCATATTTGGATCCTTTTATCATGCCAAATTTTAACTTTTTCTTTAAATAACTTGGCATTTTCATAAGCCTGGGTTCTCCATTCACCAGCAATTTTAAAATCATAGTTAAGTTCTTTAATTGCCCAATAAGTGTTATGTTCTAACTCAAGAGGCAAATGACAAGCTTTTCCATAAACCATTTTATATGAAGACATACCCATAGGATTTTTATAAGCTGTTCTATAAGCCCAAAGTGCAACATCTAATTTCTTAGACCTATTCTTTCGGGGCCTATTAATAGTTTTCTGTAATATTAGTTTTATTTAGCAATTGCTAAGTTCAACTTGACCACTAGATTGAGGATGATAGGGTGATGCAATTCTATGGTTAACATCATACATGGCAGGCATTTTACGGAAAGCACCGTGAATGAAGTGTGAACCACCATCAGTCATTAAGCATCTAGGGACTCCAAACCTCGAGAAAATAACTTCCTTAAGAATTTTAATAAAGGTGTTGTGATCAGCACTACTAGTTGGAATAGCTTCTACCCACTTAGTGACATAATCAACAACAACCAAAATATGTGCATACCCATTAGACGAAGGAAAAGGTCCCATATAATCAAAACCCCAAACATCAAATGGTTCAACAACAAGTAAATAATTCATAGGCATTTCTTGACGCTTACCGATGTTACCAATTCTTCGACATTCATCACAAGATAAAACAAACTTACGGGCATCCTTGAAGAGAGTAGGCCAATAAAAACCAGATTGCAATACCTTATGAGGAGTTCTAGCTCTCGCATGATGCCCTCCATGAGCTTCGGAGTGACATTTCCATAAGATTTGTCCCTGTTCATGCCCAGGTACACAATGTCTAATAATACCATCTACTCCTTCTTTATAAAGATGTGGATCATCCCAAAAGTAATGTCTAAATCATAAAAGAATTTTTTCTTTTGCCGGTATGTGAAACTAGGTGGTATATATTTAGCAACAATGTAGTTAGCATAGTCAGGATAATAAGGAGTATTATGGGAAACATTTATTGCAGCTAGTTGCTCATCAGAAAAACTATCATTAATAGGTTGTGGGTCATCAAGAATATTTTCTAACCTAGACAAGTTATCTGCTACGGGGTTCTGACCTCCTTTCCTATCAGTGATATGTAAATCAAATTCCTAAAGCAAGAGAACCAATCTAATGAGTCTAGGTTTAGCATCTTTCTTTTCCATAAGATATTTAATAGGAGCATGATTGGTGTGAATAGTAACTTTAGAATCAACAATATGAGATCTAAATTTGTCACAAGCAAACACGATTGCTAAAAATACCTTTTCAGTAGTGGCATAATTTCTTTGGGCACTGTCTAGAGTTTTACTAGCATAATGAATAACAATTAACTTCTTATCAACTCTTTGTCCTAGAACAGCACCAACAGTGTCGGAGGGATTGACCACGGGTAGCCTCAGCGTCACCCCATAGTATTCCAAGACACCGGGGCTAGCTACGCACCTCACACATTCTGGGCGAAAGGCCGACTCCTTGGGCCGGCTGGTCCAATGGGCTGGCTGCCAGAAGATGGCGCGCTCCCAACAAGTGGCCCTAGAGAGCCGGCATCTAGCACGCGGCCCTGCGTCCCATCAAAGTTTGCACCCATTTACTATGACGAGACGGTGCATGGCTACAGTACTACCTTCCATCCCCAAATCCAGGGCAAACGTGGCCACAATACGGGTGTACCAAGAAGACACCCCTCGCCCGGAGCGGCACTGTCGCCACGCAGCCCATGACACCACCTACATCAGCGGGAGCCATAATCCCACGATGGGTGCTCGGTATGATACGCAGAAGGCAGGCCCTACCTGTCCGCGAGCCACTAGAAAACGGCGAACCCCGAGCAGGCGGCATCAAGAGCGGGTCGACTCCTAACAGGCGGCCCTCCCTCCCCTTGGAGTCTATGTACCATTAATATGATGAGATGGAGCGTGGCTATAGTGAGCGCCCGCCAGGCGGCGGGACTGTAGCCATGTGCCCCCCGACAAAGCCTCCGTTATCAAGGGCAGGGCTACAGTATAAAGCAGTCAACATGGCCCGCAGGCGGCGGGCCCTACCTGTTGGCCAAGTTCACGACAGCCAGCGGGACCCACCAAGTGGTGGGCCCAACAGCCGGTGAAAAAGCTGACGCCCAGGGACACTGACGGCTGGGTCCTACACCCGGCCAGATTACATTTGTACCCCTAAGGGGGTAGGCCTATATAAACCCCCCAGGCTCACCCATGCAAAGAGTTCAGAACCTTAGCCAACATAAACACGCATGGAGAGAGGAGATAGAGCTAGCCTTGCCCTTCTTCATCCTCCAGCCAAATAGCTCAATGAGGACTGTTGTAGCCATTCTATTTACGATAGTCATCATGCGGAGACCCCACAGAGCAGAACTAGGGGTGTTATCTCCACGGAGAGCCCCAAACCTGGGTAAGACTCGTAGGCGTTCCGGCGAGCTCAGCCAGCCTGGCACGCCTGATGGCATTAGCATCGACGCGCTCCGCGACGTGGAAGCCGCATGCGCCGCAAGCCGCCTCACTGATCTCATCGACGGGATCAGCCTCTCCGACGAGCCCGTGCCCAATGTGGTAGCGGCCATCTCCGAGAGCTGCTTCGTCGACCTCCTTGACAAGCTCTGCATCGCCGACGAGCCTGCTTCTGACCTGGAGTCTGTCGGCTCCACCCATGTCAGGACCCCGACTCAATGCCACATCGATCTAGCATGTAACACCTCATATCACTTTGTGGCCTCACGCACGGTATTCCCACGGGTGTCGCCCTACCTTTGCCCGGGACCGTTTGCGCCTTTTGGCACACGTATATGACAGTGTCGCTAGCATCCATATGATAAGGAGCCCGGGGCTGACATGGCTAGTCGTAAACCCAAAGTGGCACAGACTTACAGGGACAGGCATCCATGACCCAGCATCGAACGTGTCGGTCATCAGCGAGTGAATCCAGGCTGTAGCACTGGGCTAGCAGGACTCCGGTGAACCGGGCTGTAGCGGGCTAACAGGACTCCGGTATTCATCGCGTGACATTTCCCCGAAGGGACAGACACAAGAACGAAGAAGGACACATGCCGGCCAGCCTAAGTGTTCCGGAGCAGTAGCAAGCTACCATGGCTCGGTGGAAACACTAGGAGACATTTCCCGATAAGAGAGGCTACTAAAGATAAACAACTAGATAGTCAGATCCCACACATACCAAGCATTTCAATAACATACACACAATATGCTCGATATGTGCAAACACAACATGGCATCACAACATGACTCTACGACTCAAGTAATTTATCAATAGGCTCCGAGGAGCGAGATATTACAAACATGGGTCTCATGACCCAACAATCAGAGCATACAAATCAAAGCACAAGCGGAAGCTATCATGTCTGGGTACAGACATCTATAACTGAAAAGGGCTGAGAAGCCTGACTATCTACCAGATCCTGCCGGGGCACAAGATCGTAGCTGAGGTAACAAGCTAAACGTCGAAGTCCACGCGAAACTATTAGTGAGACCGAAGTCTCTCTGCAAAAACATGAAATAGGCAAACGTGAGTACAAATGTACCCAGCAAGACTTACATCAGAACTAACTACATATGCATCATTATCAACAAAGGGGATGGTGGGGTTTAACTGCAGCAAGCCAGCTTTGACTCGGTGGCTATCCTGAACTACGACTGCAAGTAACTCTTTTGAGGTGGCGCACACGAGTCCACATATTCACCATATCAATACACCACTATGGATCCGCTCCCGTCTCCCTACGAGAACGCCATCCATAGCACTCACGCTTATCTTGCGTATTTTAGAGTATCCACTTTCACTTGTCTATTAACTGATATAAGCAACCCAGAAGTCCTTTTCCGCGGACACGGCTATTCGAATAGATGATGTTAACCCTGCAGGGGTGTACTTCTTCACACACGCTCTCACCACTTACCGCCGTTTACACGACATGTACTCGGCAACCTTCAAGCGGAAGCCCAACGTGGGTGTCGGCCACGGCCTGCCTAAACACTCAAGTCTCTAGTCCAGGTTTATCGCCTATTCGGGTTCCATCCATGAGGAGATCCGGCCGGAGTTTCGCTCACAGCCCCAAACGATGTGAACAGGGTTCCCGAGACACCAAACGGGCGCCCGGTACACCGTGCCACGTGCCTACCGCATCACAGCCCACCCCTACGGTTAGCGCTGCGCACGGCCTCCAGCATACTACAAACACCAGAAACTACTTGCAACTCCTGGACAGAGGACAAGGGTGATCAAGAAGCCGAGAGGGTCCCTTGGTTTCAGGCCCAATGCGTGGTAGTAGCTGAATCATGGATCACAAACACAGAACTCAGTTCCTGAGGACGGCTGCAATGAGACAACCCACCATGTACTCCTACATGGCCTCTCACCGCTACCTTTACCAAATCGTATTCACACACTTAGCTCACACACAGTAGGACATGTTCACACACCTCTGATTCATCCCCGATGAATCAGACCTGACTCAACTCTAAGCAGTAGCAGGCATGACAAACAAGCATGAATGAGTAGGCACAACAGGGCTCAAACAACTCCTACTCATGCTAGTGGGTTTCATCTATTTACTGTGGCAATGACAGGTCATGCAAAGGATAAAGGGGTTCAGCTACCGCAGCAAGTAACAGATGAATCGGTGTTGTCCTAATGCATTAAAAGAGAGCAGGAGCGAGAGAGTAGGATTGTATCGGAATGAACAAGGGGGTTTTGCTTGCCTGGCACTTCTGAAGATAACATTGAGTCTTCATCAGTGTCAACGATCACATCATCGGTATCACGTCTATCGAGAGGGGACAAATACCGGCAACACAGAAGGGAACACAATCAATGCAATGCACAATATGATGCATGATCATGACATGGCAAAATGAATGTGTTTTGGGCTAATGCAACTAGCAACAGATTAAATGAAGTTGGTTTGAATCCAAGATTCAAATTCAAACTCCATATGTGGATATTTAAATGCCCTTTATATGATTTGTGCTAAACAGCAGCTATAAGTTGTTCTAACATGCATGAAAATGGTACAGATGGATTCCTTGAATTTTTCTGATAATTTTTCATATATAATTTATTTCATTTGGAGTTACGGTTAATTTTCTATGATTTTTAGAAGTTATAGGCATTTTTTGGATTTTCTGATTTATTTTAAATCCAGAAAATCATTTAATGCGTCAGCATGACATCACCTTGACGTCATCAGGTCAACAGGGCAGGTTCAGGTCAAACCTGACCAGTGGGGTCCACTGGTCAGTGACTGGGGCTAATTAGTGTCGCTGACATGTGGGCCCAGTCAACAGCCACGTCAGCTTAGTCAAAGCTGACGCGTGGGGCCACTAGGATTAGTTAAAAACTCAACAGAAACTAATCTAGGATTAATTAGCAGGTGGGGCCCTGCTGTCAGTGTCACAGGGTTAATTAGCAGGGTCAAATCCCGGGTCAGTGGGGTCAAACCCACCGGCGACATGACGCCGGCGAGGCCCGAGACGGCGGCACGAGCCGGAAACGCGCTACAGGGCACGGGCGAGGCTGTGCTTGGGCTCGTTGGAGAGCCCTTGCTGGTGCGCATCGAATGGTGGTGGTGGCCGTGCCTGTGGTGGCCGGTACCGACGACGGCGAGCTCGTGAGCGGCGGCCGGAGTTCGGCGAACGGCGGGTTAGGCGATGCAGGGCGCTAGGGGAGGCGTTGGTGCGTGCTACGTGCTCCTGGAGAGGTGTGGAGCACGATGGTGTGCCCGGCTTCGAGCCACAGTGGCTCTGGCCACGACGGCGACGAGGCACGGCGGCGGCGAGCTTCGGCCGTGGTGGAAGATGGAGCTAGGGGACGAAATCAGGTGCGGGGAGTGAGGGAAAGAGAAGAGGAGCTCACGGGGAGTCGGTTGGAGCAGACGGCAAGCTCGGGGAGGCGGCGACGGCGGCGAATCGACGACGGCGGTCCTTGGTGGCCGAGGAGGGGAAAAGCGTCGGGACGACGCTTCGGGGCTTCCGGTAGGGCGTGGGTCGGTGGGGAGGAAGAGGGGGTCGAGGCGGAGCCTCTGGTCCGGTCAGAGAAGCGAGGGGAAGGCGGTGGCTGCAGCTACGGCGAACGGCGTCGGCGGCTGCGCTCTGCTTCGGGAGAGGGGGCGAGGGAGGCGAGGCAGGGAGAGAGGGAAGAGGTGCACGGGAGAGTGAGGGGGGGGTCAGGGGTCCAGAGCGATGACGAGGAGGCTTCGAGGCGCCTCGGTGAGGCAGGCAAGGAGGGAGGTGGCGTGGCGAGCTCGGCGGCGTCGCGGTGTCCCTCCTCTGCCTACTGGCACGAGGAGGAAGGCGGAAGGGGGGAGCGCCTGGTGGGCTGGGCCGCTGGGCCGGTCAGGTAAGCGGCGCCAGGTAAGTGGCCCAGGTACGGGTCTTTCTCTCTCTCTCTTTTTCTAATTATCTCAGTTTTCTATTATTCTGTAAATTTAGGGCTTTATTAAAAATACTCAGACACTTTCAAAAATCATGAAACTAATCATGGCTACTGTTTAGAATATATCCAACAGTAAACATTTTAGTTTATGATTATTTGAGCATTTGAAATATTTAATAGCATTTAAATGCCCAAATGAAAATACTATATGATTTAATTCAGTGACCAAATATGTCCTGCAAAAATATAAACCATTTTTGGTAGATGCTTCCACCTCAAACCAGAAATGTTGAACATTTTTAGAGGACATTTTGAGTTCAATGAAAAAGGTTTTATTTTGACCCTAGTTGAATTCATTTGGTGCTAGGGCTTAGTCAATCCCCATCTCAGGTTTAAATGAAATTTAAACATGATGTAACACTCTAATGCATGCACTAGGCATTGTCAGAACTAGGGATGTGACAACCGACCCGCCCTTCGAGATGCTCATCGACTCTAACGCGACGTTCATAGATGCCTTCCTGATACGACTCCAATGTATCTATAATTTTTGATTGTTCCATGCTATTATATTATCTGTTTTGGATGTTTAATGGGCTTTATTATACACTTTTATATTATTTTTGGGACTAACCTATTAACCGAAGGCCCAGTGCAAATTGCTGTTTTTTTTGCCTATTTCGGTGTTTCGCAGAAACGGAATATCAAACGGAGTCCAAACGGAACGAAACCTTTGGGAGAGTTATTTTTGGAACAAACGTGATCCACGGGACTTGGAGTGGACGTCAAGAAAGAAGCGAGGAAGCCATGAGGTAGTAGGGCACGCCTAGGGGGGTAGGCGCGCCCCCACCCTCGTGGGCCCCTCGCAGCTCAACCGATCTACTTCTTCCTCCTATATATACCCATATACACTGAAAACATCCAGGATCACCAGAAACCCTATTTCCATCGCCGCAACCTTCTGTACCCGTGAGATCTCATCTTGGGGCCTTTTCCGGCGCTCCGCCGGAGGGGGAATCGATCATGTTCAGCTTCTACATCAACACCATAGCCTCTCTAATGATGTGTGAGTAGTGTACCACAAACATTTGGGTCCATAGTTATTAGCTAGATGGCTTCTTTTCTCTCTTTGGATCTCAATACAAAGTTCTCCTCAATTCTCTTGGATTTCTATTTGATGTAATTCTTTTTGCAGTGTGTTTGTTGAGATCCGATGAATTGTGAGTTTATGATCAAGATTATGTATGAACAATATTTGATTCTTCTCTGAATTCTTTTATGCATGATTTAATTATCTTTTCAAGTCTCTTCTAATTATTAGTTTGGTTTGGCCTACTAGATTGATCTTTCTTGCAATGGGAGAAGTGCTTATCTTTGAGTTCAATCTTGCGGTGTCCTTTCCCAGTGACAGCAGGGGCAGCAAGGCACTTATTGTACTGTTGCCATCAAGGATAAAAAGATGGGGTTAATATCATATTGCTTGAGTTTATCCCTCTACATCATGTCATCTTGCTTAATGCGTTACTCTGTTCTAATGAACTTAATACTCTAGATGCATACTGGATAGCGGTCGATGTTTGGAGTAATAGTAGTAGATGCAGAATCGTTTCGGTCTACTTGTCGCGGACGTGATGCCTATATACATGATCATGCCTAGATATTCTCATAACTATGCACTTTTTTATCAATTGCTCGACAGTAATTTGTTCACCCACCGTAATACTTATGCTATCTTGAGAGAAGCCACTAGTGAAACCTATGGCCCCTGAGTCTATCTTTCATCATATTATTTTCCGTCAACTAGCCAATTTCTATCGCCGTTTCTTTTGCAATCTTTACTTTCCAATCTATATCATAAAAATACCAAAAATAGTTATCATATTATCTCTATCAGATCTCACTTTTGCAAGTGGCCGTGAAGGGATTGACAACCCCTTTATCGCGTTGGTTGCAAGGTTCTTATTTGTTTGTATAGGTACGAGGCGATTTGCGTGTAGTCTCCTACTGGATTGATACCTTGGTTCTCAAAAACTGAGGGAAATACTTATGCTGCTTTGCTGCATCACCCTTTCCTCTTCAAGGGAAAACCAACGCATGATCAAGAGGTAGCAAGAAGGATTTCTGGCGCCATTGCCGGGGAGGCTTATGCAAAGTCAAGTCAAGATTCGATCTCCCAGCAACTAGCCATTTCTGGCGCCGTTCCCGGGGAGATCTACGCCAAGTCAAGACATACCAAGTACCCATGACAAAGCCTTATCCCTCGCATTACATTATTTGCCATTTGCCTCTCGTTTTCCTCTCCCCCACTTCAACCTTGCCGTTTTATTCGCCCTTTTTCGTTCGCCTTCTTCCTGTATGTATCTTTGTTTGTATTTCCATGTGCCTTCTATTTTCTTGCATCTTTGCTTGCTAAAAATCTATTGATATGGATCCACTTAAATTGTTCTACTTGGATCATCTTCGATCCTTATGCGCTCGTGCTGAAACCCCAACTAGCCTAGTTGATGGGAAATCTTTAGATGAGCATGCTCATTTTGTGCGTCATCATTTGTCTGAAAAGGGGAAGCTCTTATGGTATCAAATAAATAGTTTGGTATGCTATGCTTGGAATCTTTGTGAAATTATGACTTTACTTGCTTCTCTAAGAACCCTAAAAAACACCTTCCCTACCTATGTGAGTTTAATGATAATGAAATCTTATCTTCTTATGGAAAGGGTGTTTATAGATACTATGATATCGAACAAATTGAAGAATTTGTCGTTTTTAAGGGTGCTCATGAAGTTGCTTTTTTGATTGAAAAGTATGATATTGCTCTCTACAAATCTGAAAATTCCGACATACTTAAATATTGCTATGAAAACTATGCTCATAATGCCTATGTTAAGGAATTTATTGAGAGAATGACCGTTGATTTGGAAGAAATAATTATATGCATGAATCCATAGATAATTATGATTCTGATGATTTGATTGAAATATCCCTTGATAAAAATGATGCTTGCTATTCTTGTGGCCATGATGCCAATATTTATGAAGACAAATTTGCTATAGATCCTTATGTTAAACATGAGATCGTTGCTGTTGCGCCCATACTTGATAGTTCCTTTGATGAAAAGCATGATTAGAATGATGTTATTATAAATTCTATTGATGTCAATTGTGTTAATGATATGCAAAACCTCATGCTTGGGGATGCTAGTTTTGCGACCACTATTTGTTGCAATGATCATGATTGGGATGATTCTTCTGTTGATCTTGAGAATTTATTTAAGCCCCATGATAAATATGAGATTGATAATAGTGTTTGCAATATTATTGAAAGTGGGTTTGGAAGAGTGTCAACTTTAGATCCCACATATTTGGAGAATGTTCAATCTTATGAAATTTTTGATAAAAGTGGGTTTGGAGAGGTCATGACTTTAGTTAATGTTAATCCCACTATATTGGAAGAGTGTCAACTCTGCATGCATGTGGATTGTGTTGAAAATATTTTTTGTGATAGCTATTTTGTTGAATTTTCTTATGATCCCACATGTAATTATTACGAGAGAGGAAAATATGATTGTAGAAATTTTCATGTTACTAAATCACCTCTCGTTATGTTGAGATTGCTATTGTTTCTTTCCGCTTCCTTGCATATGCTAGTTTTTGCTTGCTATGATAATGTGTTTTCCTATAAGATGACTATGCATAGGAATTATGTTAGACTTAAATTTTTTTGTCACATGTTTTATGATGCTCTCTTTGTGTTCCAATAATTATCTTTCTTGTGAGCATCAATATAATATTATGCCTAGCTAGGGGCGTTAAATGATAGCGCTTGTTGGGAGGCAACCCAATTTTATTTTTGTTTCTTGCTTTTTGGTTCTGTTTCGTAATAAATAATTCATCTAGCCTCTGTTTAGATGTGTTTTCATGTTTTAATTAGGGTTTTTGCCAAGTAGAACCTTTGGGAAGACTTGGGTGAAGTTTATATGATCTTGCTGTAAAAAACAGAAACTTTAGCGCTCACGCGATTAGCTACAGTTTTTTACTGGAGAGTGTTCTTAAGTTGATTATTTTTTAATATGATTAATAGGCAAATTACTCACGTCCAACAATTTATTTTAGAATTTTTGGAGTTACAGAAGTATACGTTTGTTATAGATTACTACAGACTGTTCTGTTTTTGACAGATTCTGTTTTTCGTGTGTTGTTTGCTTATTTTGATGAATCTATGGCTAGTATCGGGGGCTATGAACCATAGAGAAGTTGGAATACAGTAGGTTTAATACCAATATAAATAAATAATGAGTTCATTACAGTACCTTGAAGTGGTGATTTGTTTTCTTATACTGACGGACCTCATGAGATTTTCTGTTGAGTTTTGTGTTGTGAAGTTTTCAAGTTTTGGGTAAAGATTTGATGGATTTTGGAATAAGGAGTGGCAAGAGCCTAAGATTGGGGACGCACAAGGCACCCCAAGGTAAAATTCAAGGACAACCAAAAGCCTAAGCTTGGGGATGCCCCGGAAGGCATCCCCTCTTTCGTCTTCGTCCATTGGTAACTTTGCTTGAGGCTATATTTTTATTCACCACATGATATGTGTTTTGCTTGGAGCGTCTTGTATGATTTGAGTCTTTGCTTTTTAGTTTACCACAATCATCCTTTATGTACTCACCTTTTGGAGAGACACACATGATTCGGAATTTATTAGAATACTCTATGTGCTTCACTTATATCTTTTGAGCTAGATAGTTTTGCTCTAGCACTTCACTTATATCTTTTAGAGCACGGTGGTGGTTTTATTTTATAGAAATTATTGATCTCTCATGCTTCACTTATATTATTTTGAGAGTCCTTTAGAACAGCATGGTTGTTTGCTTTGGCTATAAAATTAGTCCTAATATGATAGGCATCCAAGATGGGTATAATAGAAACTATCATAAAAAAGGAAGTGCATTGAATACTATGAGAAGTTTGATACTTGATGATTGTTTTGAGATATGAAGATGGTAATATTAGAGTCGTGCTAGTTGAGTAGTTGTGAATTTTAGAAATACTTGTGTTGAAGTTTGCAAGTCCCGTAGCATGCACGTATGGTAAACATTGTGTGACAAATTTGAAGCATGAGGTGTTTCTTTGATTGTCCTCCTTATGAGTGGCGGTCGGGGACCAGCGATGGTCTTCTCCTACCAATTTATCCCCATAGGAGCATGCACGTAGTGCTTGGTTTTTGATGACTTGTAGATTTTTGCAATAAGTATGTGAGTTCTTTATGACTAATGTTGAGTCCATGGATTATACACACTCTCACCCTTCCATCATTGCTAGCCTCTTCGGTACCGTGCATTGCTCTTTCTCACCTTGAGAGTTGGTGCAAACTTCACCGCTGCATCCAAGCCATGTGATATGATATGCTCTGTCACATATAAACCTCCTTATATCTTCCTCAAAACAGCCACCATACCTACCTATTATGGCATTTCCATAGCCATTCCGAGATATATTGCCATGTAACCACTACTAGGAAAAGGGCTATAGATAGGACTGATTCTAATGGCGCACCAGGTAAGTAGTGCGCCACTACTATATACTAATGGCGCACCGGTTGCTCGTTCGCCATTAGTGTGGAAGACACTAATGGCGCACCGTGCTCAAGGTGCGCCACTACTATTGATTTTTTTCCATTTTTCCATACAAACTAATGGCGCATGGATGGCAAAGTGCGCCATTACTAATTAGAACTAGTAATGGCGCACGACCAAGACAGTGCGCCATTAGTATATAATTTTTTTTACTTTTTTCAAACCTACTAATGGTGCACTATGCCAAAGTGCGCCATTAGTAGTTTAAACTACTAATGGCACACTGTGCCACGGTGCGCCATTATCATAATTTTTTTTTACTTTTTTGCAAAACTACTAATGGCGTATTGGGCTGTGGTGCGCCATTAGTATGTTGGGTTACTAATGGCGCATGGCTTAGTGGTGCGCCGTTAGTAACCTGGGACCAGCTAGATATTTTTGGACAGCCACACCTACACACTCACTTTCCCCACTTCATTCCCCCCACCTCCTTCTCTAAGCTTGTCGGCTGCCTCCTCCTCCTCAGCTCATTTCCACCATAGATTCATCAAAATTAAGTGGTGAAATTACCTCTTTTTGATAGGTAAGTAAGGGGAAAGCTATCTTCATGTTGTAGATGTACTTTTTTTCTCCCTAGCTCGCTCCAACAACGTGCACATGCACTTTTTGTGGCCTAGCTAGATCTATGTATGTTTGTGGTGTTGCTTGTGTTTGTGGTGTTGCATATATGTTTGTGTTTGCAGGTACCGATATTTGAAATGCGATAGTTGCCAATATTTTGCCGGAATGTTGATTCATTTCCGTTTCGGCGAGAATTTTGGCACTATGCATTCTTTTTGGTCCTATTTTTTGGGAAGGTCATGCCAAATTTTTTCTTGGTTCTAAAATATCATTTTGCTCTACCCCGCAGGCGACCATTGTCCGCACAATGACCGAAGGCATCGTGAATAGGTTTTTGAGCTCCGCGAAGGCCGAGATGCTTCAAAAGAACGAGACGGAGATAAGATGTCCGTGTCGAAGATGCAAGCTGAAGAGCCTTATTGCGGACCCAGATTTCGGGCAGGTCCGGGACCACCTGCTCTTGCGTGGTTTCATGGATGGCTATCGGTGGCAAGGTGATGAAGATGACTATGAAGTCATCCATGGGGGCCGGGCAAGAAATGAGGAAGGGCAACAAGACAACCACCGCGGCGAGGGCGGGCGAGAAGACGAAGAATCTCCAGGACATGATCACGACGGTGATGATGTACACAATTATCATGTAGAAGATGTCGTACATGATGATGAGGAAGATCAATACGAAGGGCATGATCATGAAGATGAAGATGCCGGAGCAGACGACGATGGAGGCTGGGGGCAGGAACCTCATATTCAAGAGCTGCTTCGCAAGCAGACGGATAACACAAGAGCTGCCGCCCGAGAGAAAGCCAAGCTGGATCAACTGGAGATAGACGCGGTTACTCCATTGCATGAAGGATGCAGGCCCGAGGATACCCGCCTGAAAGTAACGCTCATGGCTCTGGAGATGAAGGTAAAACACAAAATGACCGACGCATGCTTCGACGAGAACATGTCATTCTGGCACGAACGTCTTCCCAAGGGGAACAAGTGCCCGACCACTTTCGAGGAGGCAAAGAAAATCGTGTGTCCTTTGGATTTACCGCGGCGTGGTAACTGTGGTCAACGACCGAATTCCATCGGAAGAATACTGGACGTGGAGAGGCTGACAGCTGGGTCCACGGCAGCCGCAAGGAAGTGCCTCCTTATTATGCGGAAAATAATTATTCCTCCACCTGACAGCAGGGACCCACCAGACGGGCCACCAGTATTTCATGAAAAAATGGTTTGCCCCTGACTGCTCGGACCCACCCGACGGGCCACCATATTTCGCAAAAAAAATGATCCCCCTGCTATCAGCTCGGACCCACCGGAAGTGCCTCCTTATTACGCACAAAAAATGAATACCCCCTGCTAGCTGGGACCCACCTTGGTGGGAGGATGATTTGTGGGCCTACTAAGTTGATGAGGACGGAGGGCTTTGTCAACTTAGTTAATATAAACGATTCTAGCTCCAATGAATGTACGATTTCCATGCGACAGCCGTAGTGCTTCCTCAACCTCTGGTCTTCTTGCTCCAGCCGCCCAAAGCAACACCGGTCGTGTCGCATGCTCCTGCCTCCCGTGGCCGTATGTGCTTCCGTGGAGGCCTCACTGCCCCCTACTATTCCCACCGCTGGCCAGGCCCTGCAGCGACGGCAGCCTCACACCGCAGCCGAACCAGTGAACCCGCGTACTCCTCTCTGTGCGGGCTTCCACTGTTGTGTCTTCCCCGGCTCCCCGTCGTCCCCTTCCTAGGCCTCGCCGTCGTCCACCGCCCTGGTGCTCTCGGCGCGGCGTGGTCAACGTGGTCAAGGAACGACTTCCATCAGACGTGGACTGTATGTGGAGAGGCTGACAGCTGGGTCCACGGCCGCAGCAAGGAAGTCCCTCCTTATTACGCGAAAAATAATTATTCCTCCACCTGACAGCGGGGACCCACCGGACGGGCCACCATATTTCGCAAAAAGAACGTTTCCCCCCTGATTGCAGGGACCCACCAGCTACACCTTCGCACGCAAGGAAGTGCGTCCGGGCAAAAAAACGATTCGCCCCTTTGACTGCTGGGACCCACCATCTACATTTTCGCACGCAAGGAAGTTCCTGACAATCGGGACCCACCTGGTTGAAGCGTACGTAGCGTTGTCATTCTGGTGGCGAACGTGTACGTACATACTGGTCATTGTAGAGGCACGCACGTGTTGAAGTAGAGGCGCGCACGTAGCATGTACACGTACGTATAGCGGCTAGGGTGCAAGAAAGAAAATACAGCCACGTACGTACATACGGGCGGGGTCTCGAATGCCTACTCGCGCATATGTACATGGCTAGGTCGGAACGGAGAAACAGAGTCGTCGTCGTGTTCATGGGGAAGCAACTGAATGCGCCATGTTCATGGGGAGGCAACGGAATGCGTCGTGTTCATCGGGAGGCAACATAACGCGTGGGAGCCAACCGGCTGGGTCGGAACAAAATGTGTGGTCGTGTTCATCGGGAGGGCTTCGACGGAACAGGCGATGGAAACAAGGCCTGGCGTACCGCACAATGGAGGAAACGGACCTCCTATGTTCGGAACGGGGTCCTGTTGATCGGGAGGGGTGTGGCGTACCGCAAAATGGAGGAAACGGACCTCCTATGGTCAAAACGAGGGTCTTGTTGACCGGGAGGGGTGTGGCGTACCGCAAAACGGATGAAACGGACCTCCTACGGTCGAAACGGGGGTCCTGTTGATCGGGAGGGGTGTGGCGTACCGCAAAATGGAGGGGTGTGGCGTACCGCAAAACGGGACTCCACGGGATACTGTTCATCTCCACTGTCGACCTCCTCCAGCCTCCACGGGCTACCATCGACCTCCTCCAGCCTCCACGGTCTCCTGTTCATCCATCCTCCACCGCGCGCTACTCCACCGGCTACTGTTCATCCACCCCTCCACGGGCACCCCTCCACCGCCTACTGTTCATCCAGCCCTCCACACCACGGGGTCCTGTTCAACCACCCCTCCACGGCCACCCCTCCACCGTCTACTGTTCATCCGGCCCTCCACACCACG
>NC_057801.1:466423503-466437076 GCF_018294505.1 Triticum aestivum
CGCAGCGCTCACTGTTCATCCTAGAGACAGCATCGATCGACTTCAGTTAGCAGCAGTAGCGAAGGAATCGCTCCATCAGGTTCAGTTAACAGCCATCGATCGCTCGGGTTCAGTAACGCGTAGCCTGCAGTGTAATCGCTCGTGTTCATTTAGAGCCCAATGCCTCGCTTGGGTTTAGTTAGAGCCAACGCCTTGCACGTGTACGAGAGAAACGCGCATCGCTCGGCCCCCGACCTCCCACCGTAACTAGCAACTCCCCGAAATTTTCCTCCCCCTCGCTTCTACCATGGTTTTTTCCGTCATGGCGGCCCAAAGAATGTCATGCAGCTGCGTCTCCGGCCCGCCCAGGACAAAAATCCCATTTTCTGTCCTGATTTTTTGTCATAGAATTAGGAGCCCACCACATCTATGATGATACCGGGTTTTGTCACGATTATCGTCATAGAAGTGTCATATGTATGACAGAAAAAAAATTCATTTGGCCCAAAATGTCATGGATGTGTCTTTTTTTGTAGTGTTGTATTGCTCCTAATTTGTTAAATTGCATCTCCTTAGCTTACACGTTATACATGTGAATATGACACGCCTTCCTGTTTTTGGTACATACTACATCTGCCTATCACACCATGTTCTTACATCAAACTACTGTTCTTGTGTATCCTGCATCTATCGCTTATGATGAGACAGTCACGCCCGTGGGTTAATATGAGACGCACTACTCTTATAAAGAATGCAATTTCATCCTCTCCACATGATTCTCAAGAAACAGCAAGCCTAAATGAAGATATTGAACGTAGCTCTGTACTTGAAGACCGCACTTCCCCTACACAACCATCACAGGTGCTTGCTCTAACTTCACAGTGTGATATGTGGTTGCAAGTTTCATACGGTGTCTAGCTTGTAATGCTGCTTAGTTTGCACACTATACCTGTGAATATGAGATGCCTTCCTATTTTTGGTACACACTACATCTATGTGTTAACCTTGTTCTTACGTGAAACTACCTCTCTTCTGTATCCTGCATCAATCACTTACAATGAGTCACCTTTATTTGTTGCATATTGCATATTATTTCTAGCCTGTTGCCATGTATTGCTTCTAATTTGGTCAAATACATTTGTTAGGGCACCCTTTTAATTTGGCAGAGTGATATTGGTTTCATCTTTCATATGGTTTCTAGCTTGCATTGATTCTAACAAGTTCAAGCACCTTGTGCTTAGTTTACCCTTTATACATCATACATGTCAATATGTCACGCCGTCCTATTTTTCATACATATTCCATCTCCTATCATGCGGCTGCCTTACATGAAAGTAGTGTTCGTCAGTATCATGCATCAATGAGTTCTGAAGAGAAAATTTTATTCCTTTTTCTTGTGGGTTTGACTTCACAAGGCAAAATCAAGAAAGAGGAAGGAAAAGAGTAAGGAAGGCGATGATGGTGGTCCTCTGCAGCAACGTAAATGAAGCATCTATACCAATTCTCCTTGTACTGATAGTGCATTACAAGGTCCAAGTCTCCGCTCCCTGTCGGTGTACTAAAGTAAGGGTACCTTAGTATCCCGAACTTGTGCACGGGCAGTAGCAGCATCCCGTGGCGGGGCTCGCCAGGTGACCGCCAAGATCCACCGTAGTCCCTAGTGATGCCATTCAAGAACAAAGTGCTTAAACCAAGAAGACAAGGCCCCGGCAAGAGGAGCTTGCCGGGAAGGACAAGGCTCCGGCAAGAGGAGCTTGCCGGGAAGGACAAGACCCCGGCAAGAGGAGCTTGCCGGGAAGGCTCACTAGAGCATTTCAAGGAACTTTCCGCGACGCGTCACGCGTCCCGGCAAGGCCTGGTGAGCGACAAGCTCCCGGGCGCGACAAAATAGCTACAGCGGCAAGACCCTTGCCGCGGCAAGCGATCATCCTGTACCCGCGCTCCAGCACATCCACCTACGTGTCAGCCTGGGGCTCTTTCCAGGGGCGCGTGGCGGGAGGCTGCGCAGCCAGGGGTGCATGGTGGCCAGCGATGCTGGCAATATCGCCATCGTGGCGAACGGTGGCGCCCCTAACGGTCTTTTTTCGTACTGTTTAGCAACTCAGACGGGCATTTAATGCCCTTGTCCCCTGCCGTCAGGGTTAGGTAGGATGCACTGTACCAATGACTGTACCAACCACCTCGCTTTTTACATTTGTACCCTTCTCTGTGTTGCCACCTGTCGGTGACTCCTTTCGCATATAAAAGGAAGCCCATGCGCAACGTAGGGGGGGTTCGGAACATTCGAAACACTCAGAATTCAACCACAAAGCAGCAGTAGGAGTATTATCTCTCCGGAGAGCTCCGAAGCTGGGTAAAGATCGCTCACGTGCTCCACCTCGATCCGCTCTTCATGCGCCCTCCGCTCCCCGCCAGACCGAAAAGGGGCCTCTGCCCCATAGGTGTTCGTTCCCCACGACATCTTTGGCGCGCCAGGTAGGGGGCGTCGAGGTTGTGTGAACCCGATCCGGTGTTCACGCGAGCCAGTTCATCACCATCATCTTCAACATGCCACCGAAGAAGAAGGCTTCGGAGGCAGCAGCTCCGTCCGCGTCACTTCCACCACCACTGGAGCAAATGGGTGATGGGATGGACGCCGGGGAAAGAATGGACGTCGACGAGGAAGTTCACGGTGTCGCCAAGTCCAAGGGCAAGGCGACACATGCCTCTACGTCCGCAATCATTCCGCGCCCATCTCATGAGGCGCGGGACCAAGAGCGTCATGGCACCCGCAGTGCCATACGCATGATGGGCCAAGTCCAAGTTGGGGGATCTCGGGACGCTCTAGACCAGCACGCACGCCAGCGTGCTGGCGCGAGTGGGGTACTGTCGTCTGGACGGGACACTGCTCCTTCTGACGTGGTTAGAAGTCCGAGCACATCCTGTTCCTCGCGACAACCGCCATGCCCGCCCACCACTCCGGCGGAAGCTTTGGCCCAAGCTCAGTTGCTCCTGGATTACCCTCCGACGTCGGACAAAATTGACGAATGGAGGGCCACCATTCAGAGCCTCATCAGTTACGCCAACGGCGACACCCCGCAACATCCGGGCGTGTCGCCACCGCGGCAAGATAGCCAGGTGTGAGCCGGTGACAACAAAACTGGTGGGGGTGCAACCACCAGGCACTCCCCACCCCTAAGGCCAAGATCGTCGACTCGCCGGATCATCCACGACACCGACTCCACTGCGTCGTCAGACCCACGAGCCCGTCGAGATCAACGCCAAGTTCTTCAAGAACGACAACATGAAGACGCTCGTACCCGCATCGAGCGTCGAAGAGAAGCGCGACGTCAATCGGACCAGCGCGCTGGACCTGCTGTCGACATGCATGCGCCAGGGGAACCAGGCGACTTACCGTATGCGGTAGGTTGCCCTGCGTTTACTCGTGAGCTGCGGCAAGTCCAGTGGCCCAGTACCAAGAACTTCAAGCCAAATGTACCAGAGAAGTATGATGGTAGGTTGCATCTGTCGGAGTTCCTCAGCATCTACACCATCGCGGTACAGGCTGCCGGGGGACGCGACGAGAAGATCCTTGCCAACTACTTCCCACTGGTGCTCAAGCCCAATGTCAGATCCTGGCTCATGCACTTGTCGGACAACTCCATATCCTCATGGGAAGATCTGTGCCATCAGTTTGTCGGCGCCTTCACGGGCGGCCACAAACCTCATGGCCAGGAGAGTGATTTGCATATGCTTGCCCAGAAGGAAGGAGAGCCCCTGCGCAAATACATACAAAGATTCAGCCAAGTGCAGCGCAACATCCCAGACGTCCACCCCGCCGCGGTCATCAGCGCGTTCCATCAGAACGTGCGTAACCGCAGGATGCAGAAAGAGATGGCAATGTGTAAGATAAGAGACGTCAGTGAGCTCTACGCCCTGGCCGACAAGTGTGCACGAGCTGAAGAAGGAAGAAAACTCCCTGGAGAGAACACACAAGCAGGGGGGTCTGACAGTGAGGATGCTGCCCCGGCAAAGAAAAACCGGCGGCGGAATAACAGACGAAGGAAAGGCAAAGATGTGGTAACCGTCGAGCAGTCCGGTAACGGAGGTAGCGCCAAGGAGACAGTACCTGTGGCAGCTGCCGACAAGCAGGGCGGTTCCGACAAGTGGTATTGCAAGAATCACCGTACCAAGGGCCATGACCTCCAAAGTTGCAAGAAAGTTGAGCAGCTCGTGGAACTGCAGAAGGCTGAGTACGAGCGACGCGACAAAGAGAAAGCCCAAGAAGGTACTGGCGGATCCGGCAAGAAGCGTCCCGGCAGAGGGGGACGCCGAGGCAAGGCCAAGCAGCGGCAAGGAGACAGGCCTCCCCGGGGCCGCGACAAGGATGAAGATGAAGATGAAGAAGAGGACATGGATGATGATGAGACTGACGAGCAGGAGTTTCAGAAAGCAATGGAGGTTCTATGCGTTGACGGTGGTGCTTCTCTTCATGCTTCACATCGCTAGCTCAAGCAGTGGGTGAGAGAAGTTAATACAGCAGAACCATCAGTTGAATCACGCAAGCCCCTGAAGTGGTCTAGCACGCCTATCATTTTTGACATTGAGGACCACCCTGATCGCATTACTGCGGTCGGGTGTTTGCCGATGTTGGTTTCACCAACCATCCGCAACCTCAAGGTCACGAAAATGCTAGTTGACGGCGGGGCCGGCTTGAATCTGATCTCCTCCGCGGTACTTCAGAAGCTTCAAATACCCGATGGCGAGCTCGAAGAGACCGGTACTTTCCAGGGAATCAATCCGGGAAGGAGCAAGCCAAAGGGGAAGATCACGTTGCCGGTAACATTTGGCAGCGAATTGAATTTCAGGACTGAGAGGGTTACATTCGACGTTGCTGACATTCCGTTACCTTATAACGGAATCCTTGGCCGTCAGGCACTTGCCAAGTTCATGGCAGCCTCTCACTACGCTTACAATGTCTTGAAGATGCCAGGCCCGATAAGCGTCATCTCTGTCCCTGGCGACAAGAAGGATGCCCTTATCTATGCCGACAAGATTTACCGGGAAGCAGCAGCCGCGGCAGAACATGAGACGCGGCAAGGAAAGACCAAGTCCGGCAAGAACTCTGATGCCCACTCCGGCAAGCGCACCTCTTCGGAGTGCTGCGCTACCGTCGAGGACGCACCATCGAGCTCCGCCAGCAAGTGTAAGAAAGCGAAGGCAGCTCCGCCAGATACCAAGAAAGTGGCCGCCAAGGAGGACGACACTGGTGGTACCTTCACCATCAGTGCCACGCTTGACCCTAAATAGGAAAGCGCGCTCGTTGCTTTCCTGCGGGCGAATGTCGATGTGTTTGCATGGCAACCATCTGACATCCCCGGTGTTCCCAGGAAAGTAATTGAGCACCACCTTGCCGTCTGTCCTCACGCGCGGCCCGTCAAGCAGAAAGTCAGAAAGCAAGCAGTGGAGCATCAAGAATTCATAGCAGAAGAGATCAAGAAATTGGAAGCAGCAGGCCTTGTTAGAGGAGTGATCCACCCTACGTGGATGGCCAATCCTGTAGTCGTGCGTAAGGCCAATGGGAAGTGGAGGCTTTGTATAGACTTCACTGATGTCAATAAAGCTTGTCCCGAAGATCCATTTCCCTTGCCGCGCATCGACCAGATTGTTGACTCCATGGCCGGGTGTGATTTGCTTTCATTTCTTGATGCATACTCAGGATATCATCAGATCTTCATGGCAGAAGAGGATGAGGAGAAAATTGCATTTATTACTCCATGTGGCACGTACTGTTTTGTACGGATGCCTTTCGGACTAAAGAATGCTGGTTCAACGTTTGCAAGGGTAGTTCACGAAGCTTTTGAACCACAGTTACACAGAAATGTAGAAGCTTACATGGATGACATAGTGGTCAAGAGCAAAGACAGAGCGACTCTGATTCAAGATTTGGATGAGGCCTTTGCAAACCTGCGCAAGATCAATCTCAAGCTCAACCCCGAGAAGTGCGTGTTTGGAGTCCCTTCCGGCAAACTTCTCGGGTTCTTTGTATCTCAGCGGGGGATTGAGGCTAATCCCGACAAGATCAAGGCCATTGAGCAGATCGAAGCACCGAAGCGTGTCAAGGACGTATGAAGGCTTGCCGGCTGCGTGGCGGCTCTCAGCAGGTTCATCTCTAAGTCTGCGGAGCGAGCCCTGCGATTTTTCAAAATTTTGAAAAAAGCAGGTCCAATGAAATGGACTCCGGAAGCGGAGGCTGCACTGCAGGACTTGAAGAGATATCTGTCCTCCACTCCAATACTTGTCGCACCTAAACCACAAGAGAAGTTACTGCTATATATAGCGGCGACCAATCAAGTGGTTAGTGCTGCGTTGGTAGCGGAGAGGGAGGCAGATGATGAGCCAGCGGCCCTGGCAAGCACGTCCAGCGACAAACAGCAGGCTTCCCCGACAAGCTCTGGTCCCGACAAGGGTGGATCTGTGCAACCACAAGACGAGAAACAGAAGAAAATGGTACTGCGCCCAGTTTACTTTGTCAGTTCCCTTTTACAGGGGGCTAGATCAAGGTACTCCGGTGTGCAGAAGCTGCTTTTCGGCCTTCTCATGGCCTCGAGAAAGCTGCGCCATTATTTTCAAGCACATGAGATTACAGTTGTCACTCGCTTTCCGTTGAAGAGGATCCTACAGAATCCTGAAGCAACAGGTAGGATTGTCGAGTGGGCACTGGAATTGTCAAGCTTTGGCCTCAAGTTTGAAAGCACTTCAACTATTCAAAGCCGAGCATTGGCAGAATTTATAGCAGAGTGGACGCCGACACCCGATGAAGAAATTCCAGAAACGAGCATCCCCGTCAAGGAGGCAAGCAAAGAATGGATCATGTATTTCGATGGTGCCTTCTCGCTGCAAGGCGCCGGTGCGGGCGTGTTACTTGTCGCACCCACCGGAGAACACCTCAAGTACATCATCCAGATGCACTTTCCCAAGGAACAAGCAACCAATAATACTGCAGAGTATGAAGGTTTGCTTGCCGGACTTAGGATCGCGGCAGACCTTGGGATCAAGAAGCTTATTGTCAGGGGTGACTCGCAGCTTGTCGTCCGCCATGTGAACAAAGATTATCAGTGTCCATTGATGGAAGCATATGTTGACGAAGTGAGGAAGCTAGAAGAACGCTTTGACGGCCTACAGATGGAACACGTTCCAAGAGCTCAGAATGACATAGCAGATGGCCTGTCGAAGTGCGCAACATTGAAGTTACCTGTGGAACCAGGGATCTTTGTGCTCAAGCTAACTCAACCGTCCGTGGCACCATCAACTGGACAGAGCAAGAAGAGAAAATTGATTTCTGGTGACTACTTTCCAGCAGAGCTCCCCGAAGCTGCAATAAAGAAGGTCCCCAGGATCAACACCAAGGATGCTGAGGAGCAGTCTGCTCCGACAAGCCCTAGGGTTTGTTTCGTTGAAGCACACGCTCCCGACAAGTCTTGCTCCGGCAAGCTTGCCGGCGAACATCAAGCTCCGGCTGAGCCACAGGTTCTCGCCGTAGAAGCAGGTGTTCCCGCAGCAGCAGATGTGCCTTTAGTCCTTGTTGTCGAGCCACAAGCTCCGGCATGGGCGCAACAGATTGTCCATTTCCTTCAGACAGGAGAACTTCCCGAAGAGCAAGAAGAAGCGGAAAGAGTAGCCCGGTAGTCAAGTATGTACCAGTTTGTTGACAACACAATGTATAGAAGAAGACTCAACGGTGTGAAATTGAAGTGTATTTGCCGGGAAGATGGACAGAAGCTGTTGGCGGAGATACACGGAGGCATATGTGGTCACCACATTGGCGCAAGAGCACTTGCCGGCAAGGCATTCCGGCAAGGTTTCTTTTGGCCGATAGCCCTCCAGGATGCAACTGCACAAGTAATCAAGTGTGAAGCGTGCCAGTTCCATTCCAAGCAAATACATCAACCAGCTCAAGCTCTCCAGACGATCCCTTTATCCTGGCCATTTTCGTTCTGGGGGCTCGACATTCTCGGCCGTTTCCCCCGAGCTGTCGGGGGCTTTGAGTACTTGTACGTTCCAATCGACAAGTTCACAAAGTGGCCGGAAGTGGAGCCAGCGAGGAAGGTGACAGCACAGTCAGCAGTCAAGTTCTTCAGGTCGATTGTTTGCCGTTTGGGGTCCCTAACAGGATCATCACCGACAATGGCACATAATTTACGAGTCGCACCTTCATGCAGTACGTCCAACATCTTGGCGCCAAGGTCTGTTTCGCTTCCGTTGCTCACCCGAGAAGCAACGGTCAAGCGGAGAGGGCAAACACTGAAGTGCTGCGCGGACTTAGGACCAGAACTTTCGACAGGCTGCACAACTGCGGAAGAAACTGGATCGAGGAGCTGCCGGTGGTTCTTTGGTCGATCAGGACGACGCCAAATCGAGCCACTGGCCAGACACCTTTCGCTCTAGTCTATGGAGTAGAGGCGATTCTCCCCACGGAACTCGTATACGGATCGCCTCGAGTGTTCGCTTATGATGAGCTTGAGCAAGAGCAGCTGCGACAAGATGACGCGCTGCTCCTCGAGGAAGATCGTCTTCGGGCTGCTGTACGAGCTGCTCGATACCAGCAGGCTTTGCGTCGCTACCATAGCCGCAAAGTCAATGCCCGAAGTCTCGAGGAAGGCGACCTTGTTCTTCGGCGCGTTCAATCCGCCAAGAATTCCAACAAGTTGACGCTGAAGTGGGAAGGCCCTTATCGGGTGAAACGAGTCACAAGGCCTGGTGCTGTCCGCCTTGAGACCGAAGATGGCATTCCGGTGAGCAACTCCTGGAACATTGAACATCTTCGTAAGTTTTACCCATAGGGCGCGGTTGCCGGAATCCATTCCAGCAACCACCTTTTGTACAAGTCTTGTCGCTGTTACATGTAATCCTTTGTACAAAGCCGGGCGCAGATCCCGTGCATAAATAAACTCACGTGCCCTGCACAAATTGTCAATTTCATGCATTAATTTCATTCTTGCATATATGTTACCTGACACTTTGTGCAGCACCTGCCCCGGTAAACAATAACGAGCCATGAGGCTCCGCGTCTTTATTTTCTCTTCTTTCTTTTTCTTAGCAAAGGAAAAGAAGGTTCCCTCGCGCACAAATTTGCCAGCGAGGGAAGGAGAGGATTATGATGCGGAACAGGCGTCGTGCAACCAAGTTTTGCCTTGCCGGGAAGCGAACAACAGAAAAGCTAAGTTGCCAAAGCTTGAGCAATTAAGTTGTTTTTAAAATTTTTAAGTTATTTTCCTTGAACAATCGTGCTTTGTATGGAAAACCTGTGCGCGGAGGAACCAACTCGCAGCTAGTCGCGCCCTTATTTTGTTTCAAGTCCGCTCAACAACTTAAGTGAGCTGCGGCTAGTTCGCGACAAGGTTTCTTGCCGGGAGCAGCACCGCCGGTAGGCTGCTGATGTTCCGCACTCAGCGCTCGCAGCTCAGGTGCTTGCACCGGCAAGTTCCCTAAAAGCGCAGGGTGAAAGCATACAGAGCAAGGAATCAAGTAAAGGAAATAGCGTTGCAATTGATATCCAAAACAGAGTCATATTACATAAAATAAGCTTGTCGCAGCTTTAACTAATGTTTCTCGTAACATAACATTGCAGCGACAAGGAAAAGATACAAAGGGTGGCCTAGTCTACACGGTCGCCCTCAACCCGCTTGATTTCGCTCACCTTGTCCACAATGGGTGCGACAAGGGCCTTGAGCGCTTCCAGATCAGCATCTGCCGGCAGGGACTTGAGGACGTTGGTGAGGTTTAGGCCTGGATTGCGATAGGACACCTTCACCAACACCTTCTGGAGGGCCCCTGCGCATATCTGACGCGACTCGTTAGCCAGCTGCTTCGGGATCCTCTCCCGGAGCTGCTGGAGGGCCGTCGCCACGCCCTTGAAGAATAAGCTAAGCTTGGCGATGGGCTGGAGATGCTCGTCGAAAGGATATCCAAAGTTCTCCATCCCCAGCTGCGCCAGCTCTCCGTCAATAACCGCGGCGATGTTCACTAGGCCCTCGGTCCAATGCTCGACTGTCTCCCTGAACGAATTCTGGGTGACGGCGATGCTCGCCAGCAGTTCTGCATCGGCCTTGACCTTCCCCGCCAAGGTCGCCTCCCGCTCCTTGACGCTATCCAGCGTCTGGGACAGCATAGTCAGCTTCAGCTCAAGATTAGCCTTGGAGTCTTTGGCGGCGCTGAGCTCCCGGCTCCTCTCGGTGAGAAGGCCCTACAGCTCACCATGAGCGGTAGCATCCTTCTCACGCTCGCGCTTGAGTGCGGCGAGCTCTTCGCCGCTCGTCTTTAGGTTGTCCTCCAACTGTGCCACCTTCGCCTCCAATTCCCTCTTGGCGGCCTCAGCAGTTGCGGCGGCATCCTTTGCCTCCTTGAGCTCCGCGTCGAGCGCCTGCTCGCGCCCGACAAGATCTTCCTCGTAGCTGCCGAGATAGGCTTTCTTCTGCACCAGATCGCCTTCTCGCGCAGCCTGCTTCTCGGCAGTCAGCCGCTGTTGCTCTTCAGCCTCGGCCTTCTCGAGGAGGAAGGCCGTGCGCTCCCCGTCAAGCTGCTCCCGCGCCTGCGCCACCGACTGGAGATCTTCTTGGTTGGCGCTTCGGAGCTCTTCTGCGCGCTTCTCCAAGTCCTCGCCGGCCTTCGCGACAAGCGCTTCCCGGGAGGCCAGTTTGGCCTGCCGGGCGCGGTAAAGGGACGTCAGTCTCCGCAACAGCCGCTCCTCCTCAGGCTCATCGCCGCTGCCGGGCGTGTCGACCAACGACAGCCCGGCGGAGGCGAGCACCTCCCCGTCAAAGGCCTCTCCCTCAACAGGCGCCCTGGAGCTCGACGCCCAGGGGAGTTTGATGAAGATCCCATCGCCGACCTTCAAGTAGGCGCCGGGCTGGGGCTCTTCGGAGTCCGGTTCCGCGGCAGTGGCTGGGGGCTCGGCGGTCGGTGCGGCGCCTGGCGCTCCTGCGGCCTCAGGGCCGTCAGTGCGGCCGTCCGATCCCTCGCCAGCCTCCGCGGAAGTAGCCTTGGCAGCTTCCTCGCCGGCAGGATAATCACCACCGACCCTCTCTTCGTTGGCGGCGGCGTCGTCTGCGCCAACGTGCGCGTCTTCCCCGCCAGCGCCCTCGGTCTCCATCAAGTCAGCGGCGGATGGATCTGATGATCGAGGGAGAAAGAAGAAAAGACTAAGCAAATATGCAGGAAGAAGAACCAGGGGTAGTTCTCGGGCAAGAAATATCACCTGCGCTGGGCCCTGTGGTCATGGGCTCCGCCACCGAAGGATCACTTACCGGAGAGCGCTCCCTTGCCGGAGAGCGCTCCCTTGCCGGAGGGCGCTCCCTTGCCAGAGGTTCACCCCTTGGCGGCATAGTGGAAGCAGATGGCGCCTCAGGGGCGACTTCTGGCTGCCCCTGGTAAACCTGTTCTGCTCCTGCATAGGCAAATTCAACAAGCAATATATCAATAAGGAAACAGCACCCATGAGCGCCCGTCAGCAAAAAGCAAACTGTAAACTTACGCGGGGGGCGGCGCTGGGGGCTGCTCTGAGGAGTAGCTGCTGGGTCCGTCAGGGTGGTCTCAGATGCGCCCCCCGCCGACACGGTGATATCATCCTCGATGACAATCACCGGGGCCTTGGCTCTCTTCGCTGCTCTCTGGGTCAGCGTCCTGAAAAGGATCGGTTCAGATTGAAGCAAGTCAGATACACGACAAAAATAACAATATTGAAGGATTACAAATGCCGTGAAGAAACTTACTCTTCCTCTTCCTCGTCGGAGCTCAGTGCGGAGAGGTCAAAGCCTGGCCCACCTCCGGAGCGGCGAGGCGGAGGAGTAGGTTCCGGGGGCCGCTTGGCGGGATCAGAAGCGGTGGTCTGGGAAGGCCCCGCTCCAGTTGCTGCAGCAGCGGGAGGCGCTCCCGCGGCAACAGCACTTGCCGCGGTGGAGCGCTGCGGCGGCTGTCGATCTGCCTGTCGACCCGCTGCGTCCCCGGCCCTGCGGAGGCGTCTTCTTGGCGGGGTTGGGGGCTCCGCCTGCGGCAAGTTACTGGACGGCAGGAAGGAGGAAGAGCCGGCCTCCAGCGAGTTGCCCGCGCCTTCGGCAGGCTCGCTCGGCTCGAGTTCTGGCCTGGCAAGGTCCTCCCCGCCGGCGAACTCCTCTCACTCCGCCAAGCTTGTCGCCTCTGCCGCCTCGGCCTCTTCCACGGTAAACCCAAACGCTCCTGCGGCTGCTGCTGCCGCGGCCTCTTCCGCCCTGGTGGCGATGAACTGCAGCTCCGCCTCAGTGGTGTCGCGGGTGAGGCTCTTCTGCTCATCGGCGCGGATCGGCACTTCTTCTAAACTGTCGAAGAACGCCCGCACCACGTCGTCCGCAGGCTCTTGCCAAGTTGGTACGATTCCGTGTGAATCGCACAGCGGCATCATAGCGCGGATCCGATCGAGCGCCGAGTTGTTGCACAGTGGAACGACGGTCCGCGGCAAGGTGAAGGGGTGCTGGGGGGCACGCTTGAACAGTTCCGACAGCGTCGCATTCAGCTCCATGATGGTAAAGTTGAAGTTGAGGCCTGGCCGTAGCCTCATGATGTCCGCCGAGTTCTTGAACTCCCAGGCGGGCCTGCCCCTCTCCTGCAGGGGGGCGATGCGGCGGCGAAGGAAATCCGCACCGACTGCGCCTACTGTGAGCCCGGCAAGCCTGAGGAGGAGGATTCTGGTAACGGCAATCTTCAGTCTCTCATCCTTAGGGGCCACGTTGCTCCAGTCATTGCCGCGCACTATTGGGGCTTGGCGCACGGCAGTAAACGGTTGTGGGTTCTCCTCAACTATCCAACACCACTCCGCTCTCCACTCCTCCCACTTACTGCGGAGCTCGCCCTCCAGATACGCCTCCTTCTTGCCGACCCTCGAGATCCAGGCTATCCCTCCGGCAAGCGGCTATCCTCTCTCGACCCGAGGCATGAAGAAATGGCGGAAGAGGGCAACATTGGGGTGGACTCCGACAAAGTTCTCGCATAGGTGTGCGAAAACAGCCATGGTCAGGACGGCGTTGGGGGTGAAATCTAAGAGGTGGAGCCCGTACGTATTCATGACATCACAGAAGAACTCCGAGAAGGGTGGGCACAATCCGCAATAGAAGAATAATGCGAAAAATGGGTACCCGTTTGGCGCTACTTCAGATGCAGCGGCCGGGAGCACCCTCGTGCGCGGATGTGCCCGCGTCTCCGTCGACCAGAACAAATAGTAATCTTCCCTCAGCTCCCTCGCGCCGAGCTGAGGGGAGAAGATCGCCTGCTCCTTCCGCAGCGCCACGAGCCGCTGCGCCTCGGCCGACTTCGCGCCCTTCCCCTTATCGGCTTTAGGAGCCATGGCGGGGGTGGTGAGGGAGGCCAGCGGCGTTGATGGTGCTGGTGGCAATGGGAAGCAGGGCGCTTCTCTCTCTTGGCTTCGAGAGGAAGGGGGGAGCGGCGGAGTTTTTGAGATTGGAAGCAAACGGCAGGATGGACGAACCGCCCCTGTTTCCCCTGCTTATAAGGTGGGAGGGTCGGACGTTTCGCCCTTCCGATTAAAGAATCCCCCCACGATCACTCCCACGATGCCGCATTCGAC